>NW_027185236.1:481288-488788 GCF_022577435.1 Embiotoca jacksoni | reverse complement strand
CCTTTCTGTACCTCTGGGTCCCAGCGTGTGGGGAATGAAGAAATAACAGCACTAGTTAATTCCCCCCTCTGAAAGGTGCGACATGTTGAAATGTAATGACTTGGCTTGCTGAACTGAAACCGAACACTGCTTTAAACCACAGAGGTGTCGTGGATGGGAGCCGAGAGAGAAAAGGGGCACGGAGGCAAAGGTTTCTTATCCAAATTAATACAGAGCCTCGCCTTTCATCAAAGCCTTTATTGAGTAATATAGACTGTTCCAACTCACAATGGCTCTTTCAACACTCTCTTGGCAAAAGGCTGCTGCAGATTCATGTCCTCCCCCCCTTTTTTTTTTTTTATTCACTCCAAACATTTTCCTTATTTCCTACTTCTATCTCGGAGCACCCGTTTTTTTTTTTTTTTTTTTCCTTCTTTCCGCTATTCATCTATTCCCCTCGCATCTCGCTCTTTCCGGAGCCATCTTTTCACGGCCCCTTCATTGACAGTCTCCCAACTCTCCACCACCTCCCCTGGTCACCGGGGAGCTCATTCTTAGTTGCACAAAAAACGTCCGTCACGGATTGCCTTCCTCCCGTCCGCCTGTGAATTAGCTGTGTGATTACACTGAGCTGGTGGGGTATGGATTATAGGGGCTGCGACGGGCGTGAGGCCTCTGATTGGAGAAGCCCAGCAGAGTACAGACGGACCGACGGACGGACGGACGGCTGAAAAGGCGCTAACGGGGGGGCTAACTAGCCGCAGAGGAGAAGGCGAGGCGAGGCGAGATGTGCGTGGCGTTGCAGTTGTCGCTTTGGCACATCGCGCTGATACTGGCTGCAGGGAAAGGCCAGCCAGATTGGAGTCGGTGCCAGGGAAGCTACAGAGAGGACAGTGTTTGGGCTTTGGGTTGTTATTTTTGGTTCTGGATGAATGGGGGGTTGGGGGGAGGGGGAGGGGGGGAGGGAGGGGCTGACATTAAGTTAAGTGGAACTAGATCCTTCTGAGCAGTGAAGTTTGTCAGACAAATTTTCATTGTTTAACGCCACCCGCCATCTTCAAATGTCAATGAGTGATAAGCAGCTCCATAAAATAAACAGCTGGCTCTTTGTGCCGTTCGGTGCATTACTCACTCGTGAAGTTCGGGCCAAACGCATAAAGAGGATGATTTAAAAAAAAAAAAAAACTAAAAAAAAACTGTGTGTGTGTGTGTGTGTGTGTGTGTGTGTGTGTGTTCTCCCATGTAAAACCCCTAAAGTTGTGTTTTCTGCACAGACGATGATGCAACCTGCCCCGCTGCAAACTCAAGAAGAAGAAGAAGAAGAAGAAGAAGAGTGCCCAACGTAAACACGTTCTTCCCTCGCATGTATCTTAAAGACGTTAACTCCGCACATATCTGGAAGAGGTAATTAAGCATGAACACGGCGCTGCCTTTCTGCTGCCATGTCAACATAAACAACATAACCACCAAAGACCACATGTGCATTATATAAGCAATAGACGTCGTCCTTCACATGCACCGTCCATATGCGTGTATTCCTGTATATATCATTCAACAACTGCACTCCCTAAAAGCTTGGATTGTTTTCTTCAGTTTCGTTGCACCCTGTGCAAAACCAATAACAGGAAATCTGATTTTGAGTACGTCAACTGTTCCTAATCGCGTCGTGCCCGCTCGTGAGACGAGTTGGTATTCACTGGTACAAGTATTAAAATAGCCAGAACCGCTAGTCAGTGGTCATTTCATCCGACGAGGAGTTTCATTGACGAGAGAAGAAGCAGACTAATTGGTTTTCCGTTGGCTTGCTAACTGCTAATGAGCAAACTCGCTGCCTCCGTCGCCAACGGGACCGTAAGTCGATTCAGGCTAAATATTTGCGGCCTCGACTGCCTTCAAACTACTTTGTGTTTTGTGGAGCAGTTATGCAGCTCCGCGAGCAAAGAAAAACTACCTGTCAACCTGGAAATGGTAACTGCTGCGGATCAATTTGTCAAATTTAGCCGAGCGCTGATTTACAGGTGTTTAAAAAGAAAAAAAGAAAAAAAAAAAAAAAAAAAAAAAAAAAGCTAACGCTTCAGTTCGTTCTTTTGAACCTGACGTGCAGTAAAAAAATCTTCTAAATCATTGTCTTCTCATTTTCCTTAAAAAAAAAAAGGAAACAACCTCAACTCAACTCCTCACAAAGAAACATGAAAGAAAACCAAGTCTATCCTTTTTTCCTCTTTCTTTTTTTTACTAATATTTTAATTACTTCTCAGAGTATTTTGCGTTTCAACTTCTTATGTGTCAAACAGCCAAACTGCCGTGAAAGCTTTTGCTGTACTCCGCCAGATTTATAGCTGTTGGAGGGTACAAAGTGGTTGCACGTACTTGCTGCTCCTTCGGTGTTACCTCACTCTATTGTTTGTTATACGAGTGCAGACAGTGGAGCCTTGTCTTCAGCGTAGTACGTGAGAAAAAACACACACGCACGCACACATTCACACACTCGCTACGGTATTTTGATGTGTCTCGACGATGAATTAAGAAGACAGATGAAGTTGTGTGCTTTGCCTGCGCCGATTGTGTGCGTTTGAGCTCGCGTGGAGGCCGCCAAGCCAAACGGGGAGGGGGGGGGGGGTGCCGACATCCTTGAAATGTGTTTCTTGCTCGGCTTCATAGCTCCCAGTCATCAGCAAACAGAGGGTGGTGGTGGGTGGGTGGGTGGGTGGGTGTATTCTGGGAGTTAAAAAAAAAAAAGACCTACCCTGACCCATGTGACCTTGGCTGATAGTGCGGCCTGCAGAGAAAAAGGGGGAAACCCAGAAGAAGGTAGTTGGACGACAAAAACAATTAAAATAAAAGGGGTGGGGTGGAGGGGGAGGTGGGGGGGGGGGGGTGAGATGTTGTGAAGACGGAGAAATAGAGAAGGAAAGCGATATAAAGAGGGGTGGGGAGGAGAGAGAGAGGTGGGAAATAGCTGCAAAGCAATAGCCACAAAAAAAAATAAATAAAAAAAATCATCCCTTTAACATCAAGGGCAACAGCGATTATTAAGCTTTCCAGTGCTTTGGCAGCATAGTTAAGTCTGTGTAGAAGTACAATAAAGATAGCGAATTATGACTGAGATGTATTTCCCGCCCGCTGAGAATGGGTATCAGTGAGGAGGTCCATTTGAAAGCTGCGTTCATTACCTTACGCAATTTGATTTTTTGTGAAATCTAAGCAGAATTTTTAATGGTGTGCCACACTGCTCAATAATTCCGCTGATAAGGAGCCGGGGAGAATGGGAGTGCAATGGCCTGTGTAAATCTGTGACTGAAGACATAGCGGTTATCGCTCTCCCGCCGCCATCCCTCCCCCTCCGTCCCTCCCCCCCCCCTCCATCTCTCTCTCTACTCATCCTTTACATCCTTCCGTCTTCTTTTTCATCCTTCGCTTCCCTCCCCCCCTCCTCTCGTATACTTCACCTCTTCCCTCCTTTTATCCTCCTCATCCCTACGCCCTTTTCTTTGTGTGTGTGTGTGTCTCATAGCAACACACCGGCCTGTACGTGCATCCCTTTTTTTTTCTCCCCCTCTCCCCCTCCCCTCGTGCACACGTCGTGATCGATTGTCTGTGCCTTTAGACGAGCGCATTTAAATACATTTTTTTATCTCGTCTCCGAGCATTTCCGCTTCTTGTTGTCCCTTTTTTAATTTTTTTTTAATATTTTTTTTTTTTTTTTTTTTTTTTTTTAATAAAAAGCAGATAAAAAAAACCCGGGCTTCATTAAAAAGGTCACTGTTTGTTTATGCCTCGTTGTTGTTGTTGTGAAAGGTTGGAGGTTCGCAGGGGAGGGACCTTGGGAGGTATATCAGTTGCCATCAGGCTGGGGGTGGAGGGGAACCTTTCATTACACTCCTATACTAATAATGTTAAAAAACACACACGCACAGACGAGATAAGGGTCCCCCCCCCTTTAAAAGCGGATGCATTATTTAACACAGCAGCTAATGGCCCAGATTGTCCCGTAACAATTGAATAACATCGGCAGATAACGGGCGAGCCTTTGCTCTGCACCTTTTAAAGGATGGCCCTGCGAAACCGTAGATAGCAGCCTCGCACTGAAGAAGAGGAGGGAGGGGGATGGGGGGAGGGAGGAGGAGGAGGAGGAGGTGGGGTGGGGTGGGGCACAAAACATTGCTCCATCAGAAAATAAGATCACTGCCAGAGGTCCAGAAGAAAAAAGAGGGGAGAGTAAAGAAGGGGATGGGGAGGGGAGGGAGGGATTGGTGGGGGTGGGGGGGGGAAGCGGGGTTGGAAATCAATAACATGTTGGTCAGTATTAATCTGGCATCAATATAGCCGGTATCTTTTACTTTTCATGGTAATGGCTCCAGTGATCTCCTAAAGTGCCTCTCAAGTGCTTAGAGGGTTGCCGATAGCATCTTATCAGGGCCAAAGGAAAAAGCAGTGGCCAGGGAGGGAAGGTAAGGGAGGTGTCGGGGGGGGGGTAGTACCAACACTGGGTCCTGGGCCAGTTTAAGAAGGGGGGGGGGGGTATAGGAGTGTGTGTGTGTGTGTATGTATGCGTGTGAACTCACAGCAATCCTTTTTTTTTTTTTTTTTGTTAACCCCCCCCCCTCCCCGACAGATGAGAAAAGCCTCCCGGTCCTATCTGATGGAGTACGGACAGTAAAAGACACACATCTTGTCTTTGTATGTTCGGTTACTTCAACTGTTCCTCCGGCAGGACCAACAGACGGTTTAGAAAAGTGTTGGGAAGCTTCCGGCTCTGAAGAATGACGCCAACGTGGAAGTGGCTGCAATACCGCCGGGTGCCACTAGAGGTCGGCTCCAGACTCCCATTCAACTTCGCTCATGAAGTTTTAAGTCAATAAAAATTCCACCCGCGAGTTATCTCGGTGTTTTAGAGCCACAGTCGCTCCTTTTCACCCGTTTTCTAAAATAATCCCGTCATTAACTATAAAATAAGCCCAAATATGGTCACTTCCTGCTCCAAAACCGACTCGAGGCGTCGCAACGGCCGTTCACAAACCGGCGGGTGACGTCACGGTCGGTTGACGCTTTGACATTTTTAGTTTTGATGCATTTACGAGGTGCAGAAAACGCCGTCGCAACTTTCCATTGAGTCTTTTTTTTGTTTTTTTTTCCCAAGATCGTGGTGAAGTCCTCTGTTTTTGTCGACTCGGCACTCCGGTGGCTCGCTGGTATTGTTTATGTTTCACTGGGACGACAGGGTTGTTGTTGTTGTTCTTCTGTCCCACATGCGAATCGATTGAGCGTGCTCTTGATCCGCGGGCTGTCAGTCTGTGATAACTTGAATCTTGAAAGGATTGTGCGACCGGACGCGGTTTGTTAGTATTTATTTGTGTGTGTTTTTTAGCTTCATGGTGAGAACTGTAAAGAGATTACGAGTCCGTCAACAAGTCCTTGATTGGCTTTTAAACAACGGTATTTATCGTACATAAACTCGCAGCTTTACGTAAGCTGAGCATCTTACAGCCGTGAACCGGATGTGGAGAACAGCTCTGCGGCTGCCGGTGAAGCGTCCAAGTGTCGTAGTTTTAAAAAAAAAAAAATTAAAAAAAGTTTTCTTTACATGTTTTTGGCTTCGGCCATGTCCAAAAATATAATTAATATTTGAGATGGAACACTTTTTAATTCGCTTTTTTTTAAAGACTTCGGTCCGCAAACATTTTGAAAATTTCTTTATAGATTTGATTTGTCTGTCAAAGTAGATATTAGCTTAGCATAAGCTAAACCATTAACATTACATTCATCGACTTCTGAACAAACAGATGCTTTTACTGCAAATGAAAATGTTTAAATACAGATGAAAATTTAAATGCAATAAAGCCCATGTATCCTCTTTTTAATACAAATATAGCTTGTTAGCTCATTTTTAACATATATTGTGTTGTAACTGATGCTAACCTAGTAAGTACCGATTACAGTAAAATGCTAACAGGAAAATATTTTTTGCATTAAATAGTAAAATGTGATAATTTCTTAGACAGATTGCGAGTCGTCGCAACTTTACAAAGATTTTGACAGATGCCAAAAGATGTCAGAGCTGAAATATTTTCGGTTTCCTGTTTCCACTTTCTTACAATCAGAGTCGCCTCATGAGAATATAATTAAAGTGACTGACTCCTGAGAAATGGAGGGAAACTCACTATTTAAAATGATCAATTAATTAATACTAATTACTGTTTAAAGTCCCACCAGCTTGTAATGTAACATGTCGTAGTTTGTGTTTTGTCCCCTACGTGCGTGTTTACGGGCTCATCTGGGGATCGGCTTCGCAAATTAGTTTAAGCTATAAAAGTGCGTGTCGGTATCGCTTCATGCTTTTCTCCCCATACATATAAACACTGGATTAATAGGAATAAAATGTGACGTAGCTCAGCGTACTATTACATACAAGACCAAACCATAAACACTCGATGTACTTAGAAGTATTGAATCACCATTTAGTAGAAAAAAAACAAACAAAAAAACCCAACTTCATTCATTAGAATAAAAACTTTCAACATTAGAGCTACTACAGGTTTCCATTCTTTCACTTTTGGACTAAATACACCCGTTTTTTGTTTTTTTTATTTAGTTACTGATTTTTAAGTAGAGCTGACAGCGCTATCATCCAGAGATGATTTGGATGTCCTTTCATCGGTTGTTTGACACGATGACCACCTGCTGTTCATTCCTATATGAAGGTGTGACAGTCTTTCAGTATCAACTCCTCTTGTCCCAATGATGGAGGTTAAACTGTTATGTTACATGATTTATTAATTTTTTTGTCTCCCACTGAAGCCTTCATCCACCTGCAAAATGGCATCCTGTGGAGGGAGGGTGTGTGTGTGGGGGGGGGTGATGGCTGGTGGATGTGGTCCACCCTGCAGGGTATATGAGGGATTCCTTGAGGGAGAGAGGCGGGGCAGATAGAAACTGTGTGTGTGACTCAAGAGTGTGAGAGTGTGTGTGTGTGTGTGTGTGTGTGTGTGTGTGTGTGTGTGTGTGTGTGTGTGTGTGCCAGGCATTGGCAGCGTGCCCTACTCACTGATCCTGTTGGATGCCTTCCATTGGCCCTCTTCCCCTTAACTCCCCCATTCCTCCCTCTTTCTTTCTTTCTTTCTCTCTCCTTCTTTTTTTTTTTTTATTTCAACAGCGGTTGTGGTTAAAGGCAGCGAGTGAATGTTCCATAAACTCTGCATGTAATGTGATGAACAAAAACAAAAACAAAAAAACAGCACAATTAAAAACAACGCTTATAAGACGGCAATGGGTGGAGGGGCGGGGGGGGCGGGGGAGGACGACGTTACCTGCTCGACAGCAGCAGCTACAAAAAAAACGACAGGTTTTATTCGATCGTACGGCTGCGAGGAGTTGAGCGACGCCAGCTCGTAAAGCGGAAAGTCGACCCGAGTGAGTCGAAGGTGAGGAAGTCACCGGCGGGGGAATCTCCTCCTCTCAAAGCCCAGCGTTCGGCCGTCGCCTCGGGATTCACTCCTTCCACAGCTGGGTTTTTTTTTTTTT
>NW_027185236.1:448788-478788 GCF_022577435.1 Embiotoca jacksoni | reverse complement strand
CATCAGCTGTCAAAATAAGAGCTTTAAATGCTTTTTAATTCACGTTCATTCAACACATAGACCGACTGTACGCACAAAAAAAAGTGACGTCTCTTACAACTTGACGCGTGTATAAAACTAATTTAGCGTACAGTAATATGTAATGACGTTTGTTAATAATCAGCATTTAATTAGAAACTTTTATTGTGAAGGCTACAATTCCCGCAAATCCCGTCACTTCCTGTTTTTCCGCTTGTTTTCCGGTTTTCTCCGGTACTCTTTTTGTTTTGGATGATGAGAAAACAAGAGCGGAGCCTTTCCGATTGTAAATGAGTTATTTTAACTTCATAAAGCCAGTTTAGTTTAAAAAGACTTTCAGCACGGCTTCTGCTGACGCCACATTTGTGACAATTGCAAGCTCCCGCGAATATGACGCAGTTTTACTCGAATTTGCGGTAATTATTGCGATCGGCAGGTTTTCCTGGAGGGACGGAAAACCTGCTCAATCGTGAGAAATAAAACTGCACGGAGGTGGCAGATCTCACGGAGACACAACTGGAATACGCATTAGAAAGGCCATCAAATCCTCTCTGTGTATATAAAGCACGCCTGCCAGCGTATGTACCGCGTTTGCAATCATAATTTGACGACTCTTCCCCATCAACGGAGCCGCGGTGCAGCCAATCCTCCCGTCCATCTGTAATTGAATGTGATTTTAATGGTGAGAAGCCGGCGTGGACGGTAACTCAACACCACAGACGGGAAAATGACGCCAGTCGCTGTCAAACCGAAAAGGGCACGACTCGGTTATGAGCAACCAGGGCGACACCGTAAGAGGTCGAGTCCCGAAGCTTTTTGAGAAGTCCAAAAAACATGTCAGAAATCGGTCCGATTTCGTCTCGCCGGTCGACCTGAAAAACAACAAAATAAAAAGGTACGAGCTCCATTACGGCGCTCGTGTTGTCCGGGTCAACAGAGAGCTTAAGAGTTTAAGAGTGTTTGTAATGATGCACATTCCCCTGCTTTTGTCTCCGTCTGTGTTATTGTAGTCTGTGGTTTGGATTAGCGGCTCTCCAACCTGGCACGGAGTCAGTAGCCGTCTCTGTCTTGATGATGTCACAAAGCTCTTAGCTTAGATGGTTATCTGCTCGGTTTTTTGGCCGAGCTCTCCGCTCGGAGTTTGGCTGAGCCGCGGCGTCTTGTGGTGTTGTTAGCGGGGGCTCGTGGTGCGCGGGCTGGTGATTGCATCCACCGCGCTGCCATAGGACGCATTATCACGAGGGGTGATTGGATAGATTGCAAAAAAAAGAAAGAAAGAAAGGGAAACCCTAGCCATCTCATGTGGACCCCGACCATTTGGCAAAGGTCAAGACTGAACTAAACAATCCCAGATCTCGCTGTGATCTTCGACATGAGGAACTAACGCTGCAGAGATGAAGTTAAATGGTGTCTTGGGGGAACAACAAAGGTCCTTGAACTTAAGAATTGCATTATATTTCATGATTTCTTGCTTACAAAAGAACAAATGTGACAAAATAAAACAATAAAATAAAAGCAGCTGTTGGGCATCGATGTCGCATTCGTCTCTGTTTTTACTTCTATCTTTGTTCGATCATCTTTTTCTAATCAGTAACCTCAAAATAAGAGCAGTGAAGTGGAACAGATGTAGCGGGCGGGAACCTGGACATCAGTCCTACCTTCATTTCCTTTTAAGTGCACGTTTATTGGGTCTTTAAGTCTCTAAACTTAAGTTATATCAGGCATATCACACTTAAATGAGACGCTAAAAGCAAATCACGCAGAGCATCTGTGTCCGAGGTGACTCCCTAAATCGTACTTCAGCTATTGTGCATAATTGTACGGCAACAGAAAGGAGGTTAAAAAAAAAATGAAAATCGATGACAAAAATCAATACGAAATCTGAGCATCTGCCTCTTACACACACGTTTCGTTCTTTTTGTCGATACGAGGCCGTTTGCGAGTCTTTGGCGCCTTTAATTGGTCAAAATCTTCACGCGCTTCCTCGGAAGACGTGGAAACAGGTACGCAAATCTAAATGTGAAAAACAGCAGAGATAGGGCGTCACGTGTCTGAAATCTGTCGTATTCATTTCATGCCGTCTCAGCAGGAACACGGCGGGCAGACCGTATTAGTATCAACACAGCGGGCTGAGCATCCCGTACAGCGCAGCCCCCCTTTTACATCAGCGCGGGGCGAGAGGACAATCTTTTGTCTTCCGTCTGAGGGAGAACACGCAGACACACTTGGCGAGGGGAAAAAAAAAAAAAAAAAAAAAAAAAAAAAATGGCAGCCAGACAAACATACATTGCTTTTGGGAGTGTTGTTGCAGTATATTTCCTCCTCTCCCTCCTCTGTATGATATGTTTACCAAATACCTGTTTAGAATGCGGTCGGCGGCGGCGCCGCGCTCCCCGCGAGTCCCCGAGGATGCTTGGCGGTAAATGGCGGTATTATTTGTCAGCTCTGGCAGTGTCTTGAGGCTGCTTCAGAGAGATACAAGGAGGCAACTGATAAGGAGAGCATCAGAAGGGCAGTTAATTGCCTCCAGTCTCCGGGAGCTGGGGAATATTTAAAATCTATGGGATTAAAGACAGATTAAAAACTGCAGAAGCAGTGGGCCCAATGGCGCTTAAAGATTGCAATCAGCAAGGGTAATGGCGGAGAAGAAGGAGGGGGGGAGAGGGAGAGAGAGGGAGGGAGGGGAGGGAGGAAAAAAAAAAACACTGAGCGAATGCGGTGGCTGGGGGGAGGTCGGGTAGAGGGGGGTGTTGAGAAAAAAAAATGACAGATAGGAAATTCAGATCCGCTCCTAATGCCCAGGGTTCCATCTTGTAAGCACGATTCATCTACGTGTAAATCGTTTTTTTTTCCCGTCTTTTCGTTTTCGTTTTCTTTTCTTTTTTTTTTTTCCTCCCCTCCTCATCCGAGGCCCGCTTTGCTTTGCTGGCGTTGCCGGCGCCGCCGCCGCCGCCGCCGCTTCTCTGGCGCTTTGCTGGGGCGCCCGCTTATCAGTCCATCGGTGAATTAAAAGTGCCTCTCCCTGTGAGGATTAAGTGGGTTGATTGAAGACGGTACCAAAACTAGCTAATAAGTCGAAAAATGTCAGAAGGGCGCTCTGTCGAAACTGTACTTTTTTTTTTTTTTAATAATAATAATAAAGCTGACGTGAAAAAAAAAAAGGGGGGGAAGGTGTGTGTGTGTGGGGGGGGGGGGGGGGGGGGGGGAGTAGATGGGATGGGGAACGGCAGCTGAGAAAAGGAGGGGAAAGAAACGGTCAAGGATGTCGTCGAGGATGCAAAGAGAGGAGGACCGATTCAGGGTTTTTGTTTTTTTTCAGCCGCTTTGCGTCACAGACGGCTCTCGTTTCCGTCGCCGGTTTTAAAAGGTGTCGAAGTGGCGCCGGGTCGTCACGGCAAAGAACAAAGAAAGAAGAGGGCAAACGGCAGCTTCTTCCGCCCTGATCTGGAGAAACTCCACCCCCGGCAGCAAGACAAAACAAAACAAAACAAAAATAAATAAATAAATAAATAAACGCGCGATACGACGACGCCATCGGAGAGCGGCATAATGTTATCATTAGCGATATTAATGACATCCGAAAGCTTATCGGGGGGGCGGATCTGAAGGCATCACAAATTACAGAAGAAAGAAAAACATGGGCCACATACACTGATACGTCTCTGTTTGGGTTAAAGAGGACAAGATGTGCCGAATCCTGAATTGCCCCCCCCCCCCCCCCCCCCCCACACATACCCCCCCCCCCCCCCCCTATCCCACACCTTATCAGAAGCCCACTCACTTAATCCTGTTAATGACTACATGAGATACTTGAGGTATCATCTCCCAAATCAGCCATTTGTTTCACATATCAGCAAAAAATCTGAGGCCGTTTATTTTTTTTTTTTTTTTACTTTCTTCTTCTTTTATAATCCATTTTTCCCCCCCTCTCTCTCACACTCTGCTTTTTCCTCTCGCTCGGTCTGCAGTCTTTCGTTGAAAGATTAGCCTTATAAATTATGCATTGGTGGGTAGTGGGGGTAATCCGAGGCAGAGATAGAATCGCCAGAGTGTTGAAGGGGGCATCGGAGAGGCAGCGCCACCATCATAAATATGAAACAGATGTTGGGTGACATTTAAAAAAAAAAAAAAAAGTGAATCCAATCCCCTCCTCTGCTGCGTCTGGTGTTTTATACGGAGAGAAGAAACCTGACATCCGTCGCCTTCTCTCCCTCTTCGTCACCCCCCCCCCTTTTTTTTTTTTTACTTGCCACTTCTATTCCAGCCTCCACCACTCGGTCCCCTCAGCCTCCCCTGCCGTAATCCTGTAGAACCAGAGATGCATAGATTATACTCTTCCCCGCCCCTTTCTTTTTATTCAGCGTGTTTTATTGGCGCGATCGAGCCAAGGAAAAAAAAAAAAAAGAAAATAATAATCTTCTAAATGCCAGTTGCATCAATACCATCTGAAATGACATCTAATCTACCCTGATTACGGTCTATTTTAAACGATTTAGGAAAGGAAAAATTAAATGATGCCTTAAGAAGGTGGAGGGAGGGTGTGTGTGTGTGGGGGGGGGGGATTAAAAAAAAAAAAAAAAACACACGCAGGCGTATGAATGTTATGTAAATGTGAGATGTTTTCCCGATACGAGGAGATGTTGTGATTGCATCCGAGCGCCGAGCAGCCCGTTCAAAAGGAAGCCGGAGATGAATGTGGAGAGCTCCAGCTTCCCGACAATGCTCGTCCTAATGTGTGTGGATGGGCGGCGTGGTCGCGGCGTACGGGTGTGTGTGTGTGTGTGTGTGTGTGTGTGTGTGTGTGTGTGTGTGTGCGTGCATGCGTGTGCGTTGATTGTTCTGCAGCTGGCAGCGGCCCTGAGGACTCCTCGCCGGTGTCTTTTCATTGGCAGAATGAGAAAAGACGCCACAATGAAGATCGTCCTTCTCATCCCGCTTTGTCTCGTCTCCTCTGCCACTTCTCACAGCGGCCTCAAACTCTATTCTGCCGCTTCCCCATAAAAGGCTCCTGTTGTTGCCGCGCATTGTCACGCATTGTTTGGTGCTAAAAAATGAAGATAATGCTCCGTTGGAACAATACTCCGGCTTTTGTTTGCGTCTTTTCTTTCTTTTCTTTTTTTTTTTTTTTTTTTTTAACACTCGCGTTTGCCGTCTTTTCTTGGTTCGGCGGTAAAAAAAAAAACACCAAAAAAAACAACAGCTCGACGGCGGTGAGAGCGACTTATTCGGGGTTGCGGGTCAAGTTCTTGTTAGTAACCAATCATAAACCGAGGAGATCTTCGACTGCGCAGCGTCGCCATCATTAAAGACATGAAACGCTTCGCGGCACACTGAAGTCGTGACTAATTACGTTAAATCCGAGGACAATATGTGCAATAAAGCTTCGCGACAAAAGATGACTAATTAACCAAGTAAAACTAAAAAAAGGTGCATAAAATGACGCAAAAAGCATTTCTGCTTAGTCATTTAAAAACATCTCGTGTGGAATATTTCCCTTAAAATCTGTTATATTATATTACAGCAGTCAAAAGTGATGATATGTATTGGACATTGTACCGTCATATCACAGAGGAAGTTCTACAAAGCAGGAAACCCTGAAGGTTATTAGTGACATCACAACTTTTAAAGGCGCGTCAGCTGAAACTACATACATCTTCTAGTTTTGGACATAATTTCATACGTTTATAAAACGATGCAAATCACGAGCAGCTAATGCTAAACGGTCCGCAAGTAAAAGGCATCCATCACATACTGACTTCCTGGTTGAACTTTGACCCGTCTCGCACGCTGTTATTGTGCGCACAGTTTCCCACGACGTTTCCAGGATCCTCATTTTCAATTTACGATCTAAATAAAGTGATTTAGATCATCTGGACGAAACGATGAGCTCATCAGCATCCCGTCTGACTCTGCATGTGTCCGTCGCTCCGTTGGCACATCGCGACGTTACCGTGTTCCTCGACATCGCAAACAAGCTTGGCGAGTAAAATCTGATTATAGGCGACAAAAACGACCAAAAAAAAAGAAAAGAAAAACCCATCAAACCAGAAATTACAATCCGAAACGCGTTGAAAACCACGAAGAACGACACAAAGCTACGCGGTTTTGGACTACAGAGGTGAGGTGTGACATCTTCGGCGCGCTCGGCGAATACGAAGCGAGCGGAAGAACATCGTGGTACAAAGAAAGAAGAAGAAGAAGAAGAAGAAGGAGAAGGAGAAGGAGAAGAAGAAGGAGAGACAAGAGGAGGTAACGGAGACCAGGAGGGATGCAAACGAAAGGAAAAGTGAAAATACACGATAGAAGCAGGCGACGGAGACGGAGGGGGACGATGGAGCGGACGGAGAGAGTGATGGCCTCCAGAAAGTGTGATAGCAGCAAGGAAGAGTGATGGAGGACGAGAAGTGTGTGTGTGTGTGTGTGTGTGTGTGTGTGTGTGTGTGTGTGTGTGTGTGTGTGTATCTCGGGGGGCTTTGCTGAGCCCTCCCCTGGCCTGTCAGTCAAAATGGAATGAGGAGGTCTTATCTCTTTCGCACACGTGACCCCTAACCTGACCTCCCCCCTCCTCCCACTCCTCTTCCTCACTCTCACCTTCCTCCCTCCCTTCACCTCTTCGTCTGCCAACATCCACATTTCCATCCCTCCTCCCGGCTCCTTCCATCTTCCATATGCCCCCCCCCCCTCCCTCCCCTCCCCTCTCCCCACCGCCTCCCTCTCTCCCCCCTAGAATATTTCATTTCGTGGGGAAAAAAAAAAAAAAAAAAGCGGAGAAAATATGGAAATCTTTGTTGTGAAAATCGATGGATTTGGTGCTTCTTCTTTTTTCTTTTACTTTTGGTCTGTAGTGAACTGACAAAGTGCTTCCTCTCTCCTGCAGAGGAATGATAATCCATAAAAATAGAAAAAGCCCTCAGTGTACACACATCTGCTGTGTGTGTGTGTGTGTGTGTGTGTGTGTGTGTGTGTGTGTGGCAGGTGGATCAGATTATTGCGAGCGGCAGCGAAAGGACCCTTCGATATTCACATACTTCAGCATTCCCATGAATAAAGCGGCCGCATGCACACGGGCGCTCACGCAGACGTCCCTCACCTGAGGTTTGGGAGGTAACCACGGCAACCGGGCCTTTGCATGTTGGCTCAGAGCTTTTGCTCATTTTTTAAGCAGGAAAACTTGAACTATGACCTTAATGAATTTGAAGGAAACCAACTTGTAGGTCCTACAAAATAATATCCAGAGAAGAAACGTTGTACTGATTAGACAAGAGTTTACATTTGTTACAAAAGTTACAATACGATAGATTAGACTTTATTAGGTATTTAATAGTAAACATTCAAGTTTTTATTAAAAAAAAAAAAAAACAATCAAACTCAAGTGGATGCACCTCAGCACTGTTTAAAAACGAGTGAACACGAGTCCAATATCTGCAAATATTGTGTAATATGATAATTTAGTGTCAGAATAGCAGAACAAAGTCCGTTTAAGTTCCCTCAAAAATGACTTTAGCGTTGAATCGACACCTAAAACAGTTCGAAAAGAAACGTCATGGAGGTCAGATTTCCTTCTTCATTGGTTTCACTCATTTCTAGACGTACCTAATAAACTGACAACTGAGCGGAGAGCCTCTAAATCTCCCTGCTCTGCATCGTGTCGTTTACAAACTATGAAACCTCCCGTCGAACGGCTTCGGGGCTTCATCACACACACACACACACACACACACACACACACACACACACACACACACACACACACACACACACACACACACCTGTGGAGGCGGGGTGTGTACCCTCAGTTAGGCGTCCTATCAGCAGTGAGATAAGCAGTAATTAGACAGGGGGAGGGCAGCCATTAGTCTGATGTCTCCCAGAACAGGACGGCACGGCACACCTTCAGCCTCGAGGCACAACGTCTCACGACAGTATGAACGCACACGCACACGCACACACACACACACACACACACACACACAGGTGAAGTCAGTCTGGTCGCCGGGGCCGAGCTGAACCGACAGAGAAACATCGAGACCAGGTCCTCTGGGTTTGAGCAACATTTACATTTTACAATAAAATTGAAAATGACTCGTCCTTTATAGGCTGATAACAGTTTTATTATTTAAACTCCATGAATTACTTTTAGGGACCTGCTAAAAGAAATACAAATAATTCTCCCAAATGATTAATTCTCAAAGTATTGAAAAGGCTTTCAATCAGTATTTAACTTTTCCAAAGGACAGAAACAATGAAACTGTGAAAAGCAAAAAAAAAATGTTCTGGCCTCACTTTAAGAGGTCAAGGATGTGGAACGCATTTATATGATATACATATATATATATATATACATACATAATATATAATTAGATATAATTATATATTATGTATGTAATAATACTGGAAAACCGTTTCATACTTTCAGTTGAAGTTTGTCAGACTGTCGCTCCTTTCTTTCCCGTGTTGGCTGAAGTTCTCCGATAAACAAATGAATCAGCAGGAAACGCAAAACAACAACAAACCAGATGATGAAAAGGTGTTTCCTGTCAGGTATTCAGCTCCACCGAAGGATCTCTCTCCTCTTTTGCTTTCTTTTTTGCCGCCGGCGACGTGTAAACTGACAAGAAAAAACTTTTTTGCAGCTCTCTCTCTCTCTCCCTCTCTCTCTCTCTCGTCTGTTGCCTCGTGGCTTACTTTCAAACGGAGGTGAAGGAGAGGGAGGGAAGGGGGGGCAGATGATAGGGCTAATACAACAATCCCCCCCACCACCACCCCCCCCCTCTCTCTCTCACTCATTGTCATGCCTTTCCAGTAATGTTTTTTTTTTTTTTCGTGCCCATGAGAAGAATTCAACAAATTTGTCAGATTGTTTGAACGGCGGCGGAGTTATCCATCCTCTGTGTGAATTACGAGCGAACACTGAAACTCAGTGGGAGTTTTTTTTTTTTTTATTCCCCGCTCTCCCTCCATTCTTCCCCTCCCAGTAAAACAAACATTTGAAGGCTTTTGTGTTGCCTGTCTGTATTTTACCATTTCAAAACGTTGTCTTCTTACGGGTGATCTAAACTATAATCACCTTGACATCCGTCAAGCTCCGGCATGAAACAATGCCGCCCGGCTGCTCAGAACCGAACATCAATAAGCTTAGAGGCACGCTTGCCTTTCCCCGACGATTTACACTTTAATGCAAATAGCCAGCTTTGTACTCTCCATATGAAAGGTGTTATTAAATCTTATTTTGCATTATTCTGGGTTTGGGGGGGATAAATCTATCAAAGGGTTCAGAATTCAATAACTTACGTTTTTTTTCTTTTTTCCGTTGTTTTTATTTATTCAAAATTTTAATTAAGTTTTGATTTCCAAATGCGTTGGGGGGTAAATTGGCGGCTAGTGACAGGAGAGAAAAAGAAGAAATCCCTGTGAAGTTTTCCCCCCCCTGACTCTTCCTTCCCCTCCCACAGCGCGCTCCCGTTTACTCTGTTAAAAGCACTCTCTCCAAATGGGAGTCTTTATTTTTTTTTTGGGGGTGAAGATCTTTGGTATGCAGGTCTGGGATGGAGAACCTTTGGGTGAGGCCAGGTGAGGTTTAGAGGGAGGGGGGGGAGGGGTTGTAAGTAGTCCAGACAAGCCTCAGGTCCAAACCTCTTGAGGTCAAGCGGGGTCAATCCCTTCTGAAGCAGACTCATCATGTTGTAAATTTACAGCCCCGCCCGGCCCGCAGCAGCAGTTATTCATTCATTCGCCCCGTAGCTTCGCAGCTCCGCCGGACCTGTCGGCGCGACCGCACAGGTGAGGACGTGCGAGTAAGACAGTTATCAAAAACGTCACGTATAATAAACCAACTAATGCAATCTACCGAAAAAGAAAAACCACAACATCCAATTTGGAAGCTTTTAAACTTTAAGAAAAGTTTTAAATTTCATTCAAAATAATGATTTCAAAACTGTATTGATATTTTAAAAAGAGGTTAGTTTATATTAAAAAAAAAAAGAAGCAACCTATCATCACGGGTTGGCTCACGTTTTGCTGCGGTGGACCGGCGTGTCTATTTCACGTTTTGCTGTGAAACCATGTTAAAAGGAGAGAAAAAAGATCTCAATGTGTTTGTCAGACAGTGAGAGTTTAAATATATGAAGGTTTCCATTACGGAAAGACTTTAATTAGATTGAATATTCATTTCTCCATTGGAAATATTCGGCCTTTCATTCATAAATTGATCATCAGTGTCATTGATTTTGTGATTTGGATTCAGTTTGCTTCTTCTGAAATTGTAAAAACCTTCAAACTCACCTCTTTTTCTAAAACAAAAACTCTTTTAAACTAATAAACAATTCATGTTTGCAAGCTTTTTTACTATTTTTTTTAAATTTAATTTTACATTTGATCGTTCACTGAATATTTACCTCATCATAAATTCGATCATCGTGCTGTATTGAAACACGTGTCAGCAGTATTTCGGTGTTGTTACTGAGATCATGACCCACGGGCCACATGTAACAGTGACATTACAGCGGGGCGGGGCGGGCTGGAGTTTGGTGGTGGTGGTGGTGGT
This sequence comes from Embiotoca jacksoni, assembly GCF_022577435.1. Lineage (NCBI taxonomy): Eukaryota > Metazoa > Chordata > Actinopteri > Embiotocidae > Embiotoca > Embiotoca jacksoni. The sequence goes on along the minus strand of NW_027185236.1, from coordinate 468,227 downwards.
GGTGGTGGGGGAGGGGGGGTTGGTCTGAGTGGAGGTGTCAGATGTTGGCTGCGGTCTCTGAAAACAGCCCTAAAAGCCTTGTGCTTTCAATTAAAACATCCATCACGGATTACTCACACAAAAACATACCTTCAGCCTGCTAAGAGTGCTGCCTGTTACTTACAAAAGGCTTACAAATCCCACCTCATTGCCTCGGGCTATGGCATCGTACTAGTACGCACGCACACACACACACACACACACACACACACACACACACCACACACACACACACACACACACGGTTCTCTCTCATCTCTGCACTCCTTCTTTCTCCTCCTCTGTCACCGTCCTCCTCTCGTTGTGTGTAAAATAACGACCCGCCGACAACGACAACCGAGGTTTTATTTTTAAACTTGATGAATGGCGGCAGACGACGAGGTGGCTCGTCCCGGGCCCTTCTCTCTCTCTCTCTCTCTCTCTCTCTCTCTCTCTCTCTCTCTCTCTCTCCCTCTCTCTCCGCTGTGCAGGAATGTGGCGAGCGTTCGCGTCAAGGCTGTCAGACAAGCTGGGAAACCCACACCGCTTTACAGACAATACTTCCAACTCTCACTCCCTCCGCCGCCGCCGCCGCAACCAGACGGCCTGTTTAGAGCACCGTAACCGAACCCCTGGGCGGTGTGTGTGTGTGTGTGTGTGTGTGTGTGTGTGTGTGTGTGTCAGACATGCCTGCCACTGGTAGTGGCCACCATGTTTTGTGTTTTTTCCCTCACAGGGGCTCAGGTGACCTCGAGGATCCCAATTTAAATAAAAAAAAACCCTGTTGGACTCAGGCAGGAAGGAGAAAAGAAGAAGAAGAAGAAGTGAGGAAGTAGGAAGCAAAGATGGGTGGAGGAGGTGGTGGTGGTGGTGAGTTTGCAGTAACTCCCCCCCTCCCTCCCCACCCCGGAGCCCTTTTTTTGCCTCCCCTTCTTCCTGTTCAGTGTATCATATTCATTTCCAGATAAATGTGGCTCAGAGGCTACTGTTGGGGCTCACAGATACACTCCCCGACTCGGCTTTTGAGCGCACACTCACACTCACACACACACACACACACACACACACACACACACACACACACACACACACACACACACGCCGCCGCCGATCTATTCTCCCTCCAAACCTCCCTCTCAGATCAGCCCGTGTTTACATAGCATTACCATATATTAAGCCTTGCATTTTCATGCATAGTGTCCCTGTCGCAATTCTGACAGCAGAAGAGAGCGGCGAAGCAACCGGAGGCCCAAAGGGACGGGGAGCAGCCTCCGTCTCTCCCCCACCCCACCACCACCACCACCACCCCACCACCACCCTCCCCGCCATTGATATTCATTACAGTAGATCTACAGAGGCTGAATCTGCCTCCCGCCCCCTTGGGGACAGAAACACTTTATGTCCTTATCAGTGTTGGGAACAAGGATTTTCTCCTCAGCTAACAACAACGCTGGCCGCGGCTCCACCGGCTCTCCGCCTGCCTCCGCGACTCCAGCAAGGCCTCGGCAGTTAGCGTCGCTCCGGAAATGTGTTTAATCTCCGCGAACACAGCCCACCTCGCTGCAGATAAGGTGAGGTTGGGACGTCTGCGGATGACCCACACCTTCCCGACGTCCACACACACACACACACACACACACACACACACACACACACACACACACACACGTATACACACTCTCTCTCTCTCCACACAACGGTGCACATCTCAGAGCAAAATAAAAAAAACAACCCTGACACCAATCTCCTATGAATTACCTGCAGCTCCTGCAAAGCAATCACATGTGTTTGTGTGTTTGCACGTGTGCAGACTGCGGGTTTGTCCATGTTGACCTTTGGAGGGAAAATCTGATGCCAACGTTGCTGTTGATATATCGGAAAGTGACGGTGTGATTTGTTTCGTCGTAAAATTTGTGGCGAGCAACAATAAAAAAACAAACTCTGACGCAATAAATCTCTGCGTCCGGCTAGAACAAACATCGGCCCTCAACGGCTCCGCCGGTTGTTCCAGAAGATTCACAATTACTCGAGCAAATATCCAAACACCTAAAAACACCAAAGTTTTCCATAAATTGCCTTCTGGGAAATCCCAAGTCAGCCCTGATCTCAGGTTTCAATCTGAGGTTCAATCATGGTGCCTGTTTGCTCTTTTCCTTCGTCCCTGTTTTCTATCCGTCTCCTGTCATTTGCTTCGCAGTATTCTGCCATCAGTAAAACACACTCGTCTCCTCAAAGTCGCCGAGTTTCACGGACAGCGTAGTCAACGCTTCGTTTACCCGTGTAGCCGTCCGATAGACTTTGCAAGCCTTACTGTGCAAATCAACAGCAAAATCTTAAGATAAACTGGAATTTATGGTCGAGTCGACAACGTGCAAACTTTTTTTTTTTTTTAAAAGGACTTGTTTACGCAGCCCGACATCACAACGGGAACTGAGCAATAAGTACAAGTGCGCAAAGTGCATACGGCAGGTGGCTGTTCACCTGCTCTTGACACCCACTGGGGAGTGCGCCTGCCTGTGGTTATCTGTGTGTGTTTGTGTGCGTGCGTGTGTGCGTGTGTGTGTGTGTGTGTGTGTGGGGGTTTATCAGTTAAGCTCCAAACAGGGAAAGTTCATCCTCTGTATAGATCATATCAGAGAGTGTTGACAGCAGCGAGTCTTAGGTAAGCTGCTCTGTGAGCGCGTGACGAGCGCCGTGACTTGGCTTTGTGTTTGTTCTAGACAGATTTCACAATTAATCACCCTTCTGGCTGGAGATTCCACACATGCTGCAGCTACCGTGGCGACGGGGTGGGGCGGGAGGGTGGAGTGGGGTGGGAGGGTGGAGTGGGGAGGGGAGGGGCCTCGGCGGAGAACGGATGGCTGAGCCGCACAAGCAGGAGCGAAGCCGACGTGCGAGATGTGACGTTAAACACAGCTACGCTCGACCAAAAATAAGAAACTATTTATTTTTTCTACCAATTGCAGCTTTTATTTTCTTTGTGGTGTGTTTTTTTTTCCGGGAGTATTGGAGTAAAGGTGACGTCTACGTCACGTGAATGTCCACTTCCTGTTTGGAACCGCGGTCACCGTTTAAAAAAATAAATAAAACACTGTTACTGTTGCTATGGCGACAAAGATCACTTAAGTTTAAAGCGGTAGTCACTTTAAACGCACTTGTACGACTCATCGTAACCTTTCCATCACCCTTACCGAGCGTTTATTTTTTTTATTTTTTTGGTGCCTAACCAGAGGTGATGATTCAAGAAAACAAAAAACAAACAACCCGCGTTATCGTCCGGGCCCTTAAAATAAAAGATAAAACTATAACGGTGTTAAAAAATTAAAACAATCAACTATTATTTGAACTTTTACTTTACGAACTGAACTTTGTGTTGCTGTTGAATCAACTGAAGGTTTTGCATGTTTTGTTGAAGATGATATTTCTTTAACATTAACGGGCCTAATGAACTCCGTTATCCATGCATCCCATAATATCCTGCTGGGTTTCAGCTGGAATGTGTCAGTTGAGATTTAATTTTTTATGAAACAAGTCAATATGTAACCTCAGGGGGGAAAAAAAAAATAGAGATATTTTGAGGGGAATAAATGATAAAAGACCAAATGAAGTATCTGATGTCTGTTTAAAAGGTCCATCGCACACAGCGACGGTCTTATCCAGAACATCTGACTCGTGCTTCGTGCAGTTTAGAGGCTCTTTGGGGAAATAGAAAGACCTGTTTGAGTCAAACACAAATTCAGCCACGCAGGTACATTTCTGAGTAATGACAGTTATTTGCCGGAGGTCCAACGACGTGATGGACATTTTCCGCCCATTCCTCCCGTCCAATACATCCATCCATCCGTACCTGCGGGGGCCCTCGAAGGAAACAAAAGACAGAGGGGATAGTTGTTTAAAGAGGAGGAATCTCCACCTTTTTTTTTATTTCAAGGGAAGACACAAGCCTTATTATCTGCCCGTGACAGCCACAAATTACCGCTGGCTCCCCGGCTCGGCATCCACATCCCCACGCATGAATGGACAGACACAAGCCTCGCTCTCTTTTTACAAGGCGCTTGTCCATTTTTTTTTTTTTTTTTTTTTTACTGGTTCCATCTCGACCTGCTTTAACTCCCGCTCGCGTGGAGTTGACGCGCCGCTTCGTGTCCTGGGCCGCGCCGAGGTTTCAGGCTCAACATTTGGTTCGTGTTTTTCAGGGGTTGAAGTCGAGAGGAATTCTAGATTTAGGAATCGAATATAGACTCTCGCATTCATCGCGATACAAACTAGTTTGTATGTCTGTGCGTTGCGGGTAACCCAACACTGGTCCGGGCCATCCTGGGCGGCCCTAATTGGCCCTAATGCCGGCCTCGGTCTGCACCGCTTTCATGGCTGTAATTAGGCTAATGGAGGGCGCCAGTGCCAGACTGCGAGCCGCACCGAGGGTCAGTAGCCAGCGGGCCGGAGGACCGCGGCCGGGCAGCCGTGCGACGGGGGAGAACAAGGAGAGCTTTTGGAGGGCGGGCGGAGAATGAATGGCCGCCGGTAATGGTCGTAGTGACAGTCCCGATGGCGAGGGAGGCCGCCTGGGGGTTGGTGGGTGGGAGGGAGGGGGTGGGGTGGGGTGAAGTGCACCTCGGCGATGACGGATGCGATGCCGAAATGGCATCTCCTCTTCCGTTCACATGAAGCTCACGATGAGGGTTTTGTTTACCGGTAACGTATCGGTGAACGGACGTTTAAGGGTTTTTAACTTCTTTGGAGTTTATTTTCTACCATTTGGTGGGATAATAGTTCGCTGTTCATTCGCTGGGTGTTGAGGAGCACGATTCAACATCACTCCTGGTGTTTACTGTACAGCTTTGTTTCTGTATTAGCATTTCCCAGCATGCCTTCGTTTTTTGTTTGTTTTTTTTAATTTTAGGAATGAAGCGACCGAATTAAGTCGAAGTGATGAGAAGAAATGATATTAACTTTTGTGAAAACATGCCGGTTCCATTTAAGCCGACATTTTGTGACCTATAGAAATTCACCACCGTGAGTCGCTCCCTCTGCAGACATGCCGGTACCGGCCTTTGTCCCGCCGGGTCTTAGTTGAACTTGACAGTCCCAGATCCAGATCCAGATCCCGTATGTGGCGAACATACCGTGTTTTGCATTTTGTGTGGAGATATTTTTCTGTGTCTGCGCACAAGCGGGGGAGGGGGGGGGTAAAAAAATCTGGCCTGATAATTAAATGGCGTAAAACGTGCACACGCAGTCAAAGTGTTTTGTAATGTAAGAGGCTTAACGCGGCACTGCAACACCACCACGATGCCTCGGTCCTCCGCCACCCGGATTCCATTTCAAGGGGTTTCCGCTTAAAGTCTTACTTACTTAAGGAAAAAAAAAAAAAAATGACTACACTGCATATTTACCCCATCAAGCCCCCCCCCCCCACGCCCTCCACCCACCAATCTCCATCGCTCTATCTCCACCCCTCTCTCTTCCCTGTCCGTTTTTTTTTTTTGTCAGATGACAGCAATATCCAATTTCAATTAGCTTATCTCTCCCACCTCCCTGTAATGGCTCTTGTCTCTCGTTATCACCTTTATTGGCTCACCTGCCTATCACCGTGGCGACGGGCCTTCACTACTAGTGGCTACTGAAGTCTCTGCACTGTACGTGTGAGTATGTGTGTGTGAGTATGTGTGTGTGTGTGTGTGTGTGTGTGTGTGTGTGTGTAGAGTTATTTGGGGATCGTATCATACGGTGATTAACCTAAAGTCCGTTTCTTAACCTGAGCCCAAGAAGAAAAAAGACATATTTACATTATTATGCATCTCAAGTCTTTATGCATCAGTGGAGGAGTGCAGTTAGCAGTCTGGCTAAGTGTTACGCTGCAGACAGAGAAACATGCAATCACTGTGCCGACATTATGTCCTGCAGAAAGGACGTTCGTCCTGTGAATCTGACGCAGCGTTTTCCACTTCCTGCCGCCCAGTGAATGCAGGAATTTTGACAGTCGCAAAAAGCAATGCACTAAAATCTGCTACTACAACACCAGTAAATACACGTGAAAATAGTCCATTTTTTACACTTTCTTACACGCAAGATGGAGCAATTTTTGACTGCAGAATCCACAAACTACTTCATTTGGACACAGCAGATCGCGTATTTATGAAAAACAAGACAACTTACTCAACACTGCAGGTTCAAATATGTCACTAATCAATGGTTGAACAATATTGTTTGAAAACAGTCTAAATAACCTTTAATATCAACAAGAGATCAGCTGACATGGACACAACATCAGACTGAATTAATGGAGTTTAAAAACTGAGCAAAATCATTGATTTTTTTGGGGTTTGATGCTTCAATGGATAAACTGCGTCTTTTCTTGTATTATTTTCTTCAACAGAAAGTTATAATGTGATATTAGCATGTGTTCTTGAGAAGAGGCGAGTCAAAGGGCTTGGATGTCGTGTTTTCCATACTGCAGGGATGAGGAATGTAAAGCATGCCCCCCCCCTTTCCCTTTGATCACCTATATTAACCACCTCAGGTTATTCCACCTCCTTTCTTTTAATGGGTGTGAGGGGTGGGGGGGGTGGGCTGGTACTGGACCGAGAGATGAGATTTATTAGAAGGGCAAATATTGAATTATGTTCCGATATCACTCTCACATTCACTCTTCTGCAGAATCAGAGCTTCTGTTTATTTTCTTGTTTTTGCATCGTTTATCATTTTGATATTGAATTTCACAAATACAGACAGCAGAAAAGGGGGGGTACAAGTGGTTGGAAACGGCGAGAAAACGACAGAAATGAGGCAGGGAAAAGCAAAAAAAAAAAAAAAAAAAGGGAAAACAGAATGCTTCCTTGTGTCTTCTGGCGGTTTAGCTTTTGTTTGAAATGAAAATTCAGAGTGTTTGAGGGATTACAGTGGATTGGCAGGCCCGTGGGAGCCAAGCAGTTATCTGTACACCAGTAATATGGAGTATGGTAATCATCGCAGTGTGTGTGTGTGTGTGCAGGGAAGTGTGTGTGTGTGTGTGTGTGTGTGTGTGTGTGTGTGTGTGTCTTTTATTATGAACCAACGAGTGGCAATTCAAACAAACACACAATGTGGTCAATCAAAAAAAACAAAAACAAGAAAAAGACTTTTTTCTTTGTCGGACCACATCTTCACCTCGACGCCAGATGAAATTCCTCAAATCCTTATTTTTCTATTTCCCACTTTTTATTCTCTTCTTCCATTCCCTCCTTTAACTCCCTCTCTCTCCCTCTCTCTGTCTCTCTCTCATCCTTCATCCATACGTTCACCTCTTCATCCCTTCGTCTTCCCTTCATCCCTGCCGGTGGGGCAGAAAAACCGCCGCCACGCTCCGTCGGCCTTGAGAGGCGGTAATTTTAGGTTTGTGTCCGACTTCAGATTAACGTCGGTATTTTGACTCGTCGTTTAGAAGCTGGGGAGTGACGCCCTCGGTGTCTGAGTGTGCGAGTGTGTGTGTGAGTGTGTGTTTTGGGGGCGTCACTCCCTTCCGCTGACTGCTCGCTCACCTTGTCCATTAGGGGGGTCAGCGGGAGGTAATGTTGTGGTTGAAACATACCTGTGGGGTTGACCTGGCTACGAACATAAACAGCAGCTTCACCTGACATTCCTCAACACACACACACACACACGCACACACACAAGGAGGTACGTCTCCCTTCAATTGTTTTAACAATTCATTTACTTTACAGCCGTTGCTTTACGGAAACAGGAGCGTGTATTCCCTGAACAAAGGGACCATCCTCTAAAACCAACACGATAAAGCTCAGATATTAAAAGACTACAAGGAAACGACTGATCATTTGTTTGCACGGCGTGAGCTCTATAAAAGCACAGGGACTTGATGACGTACTCTGAAAGCTAATAGCGGTATTTTGTTTGTAGTTGCAGTGAAATAAAATTTTATTATCCTAAAATTTTTTTAAAAAACCATCACGGGCAAAGAAAAGAATTTGATGTTTTTACAATGAAATTTGTACTCAAGTCAAGAAAACGTTTAGGAAATCTGGTCCCCGAGTACAAATGAATGCATATCTGTATGGAATCTGATACCTCACCAGCAGTGACGTCAACTATTTGGTTTGTGAACGGCATTTACGATACTTCGAGTTCGGAGTTTGGCCCGTCGCCATCTTTGCACCATATCTGGATGAGCTGGAGGGGGAGGAGCCAGCGGTGGATCTGACTCGGTCTGACTGGAAACCTGACGATACTACGCCCCTCCCACCGATAGCCCGAAACTGCAGCACAGGCCTGTCAATCAAACAGATATGTCCTCCAAAAACAGGTGTTTTTGAGGCTTATTTTCTAATGAATGGGGGATTATTTTCAGATGGACCTCCAGAAAACTAATAAGGAGTGACTTGAAGTTGAAGTCTATGGAGTCGGAGGCTTTTTCAGAGCCGACCTCTAGTGGCACTCGGTGGTATTGCAGCTTAAGGCGCTTCTGCATCGGAACCATTTTAGAGACCCGGAAGCTACGAACACTTTTATATCCAATCTGTGGACGAAAGCTGTTGCAATTTACAGCAGCCGAAAACGACACTTAGTGAGGACTTAAATTGGAATTTGTGAACGATCGGTCTTCCTTTTTGTCGAGAAAGATTTTAAGAACCTAAAAAAAACCGTCCTTTTTTTTTTTCTGGTCTTATTCACACCGTCAATACTCTCACACACACAGACACACAACTTAATGCCTGACAGAGAGCTCACCAAAAAAAAATACAGTCAGTGTAATAACAGAAGCAATTTCTCCATCAGAATTAGTTCAACCACCATATCCTGTAATGCATTGTAATTTAATACTGTTCCGATTCGCTGCAGCTTCGTGTTCAGCTCACACTCTCTGCCGTCTCAGGTCGCGTTGGACACACAGTTTATAAAATCAGCCATAGAAGTGAAGTACCTCTGTCTCATTCTTAAAAAAAAAAAAAAAAGAAAAGAAAGAAAAATACTGTTCCTCTCCTCCTGCACGCAGACGTGAAGGTAATACAAACCGTCTTTTTCCCGTCTCGGCGTTTGTGTCCATAACAGAAGATATTATTCGTCTCCGGTTCGGTCGTCATGTTGTGCAGAAAACAAACTTTTTTTTTTTTGCTTCCACCTGCGCTGTTGTTGCATAAATATGCGACACGGTGAGATAAATAAGCCCTGATGCAACAGTGCAGTTTGTGGGTTTCATTTTCCTCGTCTGTAAACACAGCAAAAGGTCGACGCCGCGATGAAAGTAAAACTGAAGGTGAAATACAGCGTTCCTCCCCGAAAAGTGACAGAATGCTACAAAACTAAACAAAAGGTTCATGACGGGGGCGTCTTCATCCCTGATGTCACACATATTTCCTGTTAAAACACAATGTTGGACAGAACAACCCTAAATTATGAATTAATTAAATATCCGTTATGGACAGAGACCAATTTGAATGACTTTATTTACTGCACATCATGATTTTCAAGTATTCAACTAGTTGTTATAAAATATTTTACCGGACATGATGAATATTTGAGTAAAAAAACAATAGAATAGTTCAGAGCGAATTTCAAAGAGTATTTTTGTTTGAAATGCAGTTGAAAAAAAGCTGTTTACAACTGTTGTCATGAGTGCAAACCATGTCGAAGCTAAGCAGTGTGACACCACACAGCAGTGACATCAACACCACAACGACAAGTCACAGTGCTATCAGTCTTTTTTTTTTTTATTATGTGTTATTATGCTGTAAAACGGTGTTATTACACGTGACAGTTTAATTTTAACTTTACCACTTGACATCAGGTCAAGAGATTATTTATGACGCCGCCTGTCAGGACGAGTTCACAAAAAGCTAAATTAAAAGCGGTCAACATCGGCCTGAAAGTTGCATTTCAGCGACGACGCTCCTAAAAATTCCTCGTGTTTATTTCGCGTTTAATGCGACGCCTTCGGGTAAACTGCAGCCCGACACGTTTTAATGTAGTTTCCCACAATGCACGGCATCGCTACGCCTCCTAAATTGACTGCCGAGAGGCTTCCTCTGTCGGTCGTGCATCATATACGTACTGGCATCCTGTCAGCATCGTAAGCTGACCTGAAGCCGAGGGGGTCAGAGGTCAGGCAATAAATACTGTGAATGATTAAAGAGACGGGAGAAACACAAGCGGCTCACCTGAGTCCCCCACGACGCCCCCCTCCCCCCCCCCCCCCCCCACATACACACACGCGCACCACACACACACACACACACACACACTTATTTGATCTATGGCAGCAGAGATGTGTGAACGCAGTGTGTTGACCAGGATTAAATCCTCAGAGCAGAAGAAAAGGGGGCTGCATTAAAGCTGCAGTTTAGTGTAATTTGCTAATTACAGGGCTTGTTTTCTAATTTTTGGAGCCGGGGTTTCGTCTTTGTGTGCGGGCATGTGATTACATGTATGCAAACAACACACACACTGCGCCATCTATTAGGGCTTACGGGGGCTTTGAACAACAGATATCCACAGTCGGTCTGAAATTCAATATCTTGTGGACCAAAAAAAAAAAAAAAAAATGTCTTCAGTGTTTTTTTTTCTGGTTTGAATGAGCTCTCAGACCATCAGAGGATCAAATTCTAACTGAAATTCAGACCGGAGAAATTCCTTCAGCTTGGTTAAACAGCTTCTTGAAGAAGGGTGGGGCAGATTTCACTGCAGGTTTAAGATGACAAAAAATAAATAACAAATTGGAATTTTAGTATCACGGCAAAGCGTGCAATAGACACGCTTTGAAAGGATGAAACTTACAGTCACATAAATGTCATGTGACACGGGATCATGTGACCAAGGTCCAACAGAGGCAACACAGACCATTTTTGGGCATCATTAGGAGGCTGGAGGGGCGTTATTACTCACAGACTGCCACGAGGGACGATGAGGTCCGAAACCAGGAGGTGACGACGATTTTGTGGAGTTGTTTTTTTGGTTACTAGCCCCAACCACGTTTTTCAGCTATAAGTTTCACTTTCCTGTAAATCAAATGACTAATTTTCATCCACTACAGGAAAACGTGTAACTTTCACACCCAGACAAGCCAAAGCGTGTCTATTTCACGTTTTGCCGTCATACCGGGTTAGTCGTATTACATAAATTCTCAGCTTTTCTGCCTCCTTCCTGTCCATGACTGCACTGTAAGTAGAAGTATGTGAGTGTGCGTGTCCTCTCAGCAGTGTGTGTGTGTGTGTGTGTGTGTGTCGCTATGTGTGAACACAGGCCACCCTCTCTGCTCTCCCCTGGTCATTAGACACATGTCAGTGAACAAAGAGCTGATCAAAGTGTGTGTGTCGGTCGGCCGGCGGGCCGGACGGCCACGGACCTGTCTCTAATTGGCTGGGGAGGAAACTTGTAATGAAAGGCTATTAGCCCGGCCAGGAACCTCAGAGCAGCCAGGCGCACACCAACAGAAATTGCTTTTTGGTTAATGGACAGTTTTCTCCCTTCTCTTTCTCTCTCTCAGACTCTTTTTCAACTTTCTTAAAATGCACCCAAATCTCTCGAGGGAAAAAAAAAAAAAAAAAAGAATAAAAGGTTTGACTTGTTCAGTGAAGGATCCTGAAATTCTCATGGTCCCATTTCCTTTTTTTTTTTTATAACTCAAATTTTTTTTGGTGTGTTTTTTTTTGGACGCAGCCCTAATTTTATTCATCACTGATCCTCGTGACAGAATGTACGCGGCGTCTTCTCTTTCTGCTTCCCAAAAGAGAAGACGGGCTGAAGTGGCGGATGAATGAACTTGACCCCGTGTCTTTTTTTGTTTTTTTTGTACCGTCATAAAAGAAGGGATGGAGACGAAGGTCATCTACCTAGCGACGCCTTTGTCACTCTTCCAGAAAGAGACAAAAAAAAGAAAAAAGAAAAAAAAAAAACCTGCAGCAGGCGGCAGGAGAGAAAGAAAGAGGAGAAGCTCGCCTCTTCTTCTTTCCTTCATTCTTGCTCTGTCTCGCCGGCTTTTGTTCTCCACTCTGGAGTTATATATCATGTACACGATGCATGAAGTTCACCTTGTCACATAAACCCAACACAACCCCGCTGCCGTCGGTCACTGTGTGTGTGTGTGTGTCTGTGTGTGTGTGTGTGTGTGTGTGTGTGTGTGTGTGTGTGTGCGTGTGCGTGCAGGGTTTGGCCGATTGTGGAATCCATAATACGACTCAGGTGTGAGGCAAACCTGTCATCACCCACATTGCTGCGATTGTACACGACCCCCTTTTTCTGATTCTTTATTTTACACTTACATTTTTCTTTTTCTGCAGCTTCTCTTTGACCGCTTCCTACATGCATGTAATCTGTGTTGATAGAAAGCTGCACAGATATCTTCACGCCCCCCCACCCCCCACCCCCCTCTCCCTGATGAAGAAGAGCCTCTGCCAGGCTTCGCCCACAGTTAACCTGAAGCACAGCGGCCCTACCGGCCACAGAAGACCTCCTTCTCATCTCCCATTCATGGGGCCTGAATTCTCCCTTCACACTCCATTCTCACTTATCCTTGCATTTTGTCCAGGCAATCTTTGAAAAAAAAAAAAAATCTTCTGGTAGATTTAAAAGACATAAGGATGAAAGAGTTGGCTTTCAAAAAAAAAAAAAAAAAATCTGTCCCGCATGCAGACGAGGTGTGAATTCAAACACTGCAGTGCACCAGATGGGATGCATGTTATGAACGTGCAGCAACACAAAGGCGGCAATTTTTCACTTTCTGCATGTTCAAACTACAGCGAAGAGGACGGACCGTCACTGATTGTGTTCGGCGCGGCCACACGAACACAATCGAAGATCAAAACTTTCTCAGTTACAGAGAAAAAAGGAAGTGAATCATGACCTGATAAAAAAAACAAAACTGAATTTTGGATTGTTTTTGCATGCTAAAAGCACGACTTTATGGCAGCTTCTTTCAGCACCAGAACTGGAGTGAAATCACGTTTTCATTGTCTCAAAACGATGAAACTTAAAAACATTTACATCTAGTGATACCAGCTGGTTAGTATTCAAACTACAGTTTTACATGTAGAATTAGTAGCAAGACAGCATCTACAATTAAAACTAACCACTAAATTCAGCCTCAGCTGATTGGGATTTTAGTTTCATGCAATATAGTAGTTACACGTTATGATTTTACCAAATTTAAAAGCTAAAAGTCTTTATAACGCCCCGTAACTGGGCTGTTAGCGTTTTGACAAACCAACATGCTTAAATATATTAACATGTTAGTAGGATACGTATAGTTACTGCATGACACTTCCTGTATCACTTTCAAATTAAAAGCCCTCTATAGCATTTCAATAGACAGAAATCTTTCATTTCTCCTAGGGAGGCTTTTATTCTGAAACATTTGTGTTGTGACACTTTAGATGAGTAATCTAAAAGAAGAAAAATGGTTGAAAATTGCACGATTATATATACAATACGGTGTACAAAGACAACGTGGCTCGAAAAACTACAAACGTCGCAGCTGGAGATCCCACCAGGTTTCCAAAAGCTTGAGACACATGAACGCTCAGCGTCCACACACAAGGTGAAGCATGAACGGCATTGATGGCATCACAACAGCAGCTTCACTGCCAAACGTGTATCTGAGCAGGAGGTGCAGGTATCAGCTGCAGCTAATCTGGGTTTTGGAAGCACTCGTGTACCAATACACAACCGACGAAGTCAAGACGGGTGTTTTTTTTCCTTCACACACACTCGACTGAAAAACATATCTGAAACGCTTTCACAGCCGAAGTCGGAACCGTCCTAATACCGACAGATAAACCATCTTATTCACGTTACAACCAGGCGGAAACCAACAGTCACGTCACCCAGCCTTGAGCTCGGATTTTGTCCGGCGACATCTGTGCTGGTTTGGAGCAGGAAGTGACCATATTTGGACGAGCTCGGGGGAGCGGTGGATCTGACGCGATCTGATTGGAAACCCGGCAATTACTACGTCCCGCCCACCGATGGCCGTAACCTGACTGCACCTGCAGGCCTGTCAATCAAACAGACACGCCCTCCAAAAACACGGCTTTTTGAAGATTGTTTTCTAATGAATGAGGGATTATTTTCAGATGGACCTCCAGAAAACTAATAAGAAGGAGCGACTTTAGCTGGAAAACCTGGAATAACTTTGTATTTCATGAGAGAAGTTGAATGGGAGCCAACCTCTAGTGGCACTCGTTGGTATTGCACTTTAAGGCACTTGGGGCATCGGCCCCATTTTTGGGACCCGAACAGCTACGTCCACTTTTATTTTCAGTCAGTGGTACAAACCAAAGCTTTTCCTCTTCCAGGTCAAATGTAACATTTGATTTTCAATAGAAAGTTATCATTATATCCATATATTACATATAAAAGTAGTTATAATCGCAACAATAATGGAGCTTTAACAATAAAATAGACGGGTTAAAGGTTTTTTTTCGTGCTGCTTTTACACGTTTTCTTTTCTTTTTTTTCTTTTTTATTGGGGGAATTATTATTGAGTAGAGACACCCTGCAGCAGCACTCAGCTCCACCATATATAACCCCCCCCCCCCCCACCGACAGACAGTATTACCATACACGGATGCATTTGGACTCACAAACCCCACAACGCTGCGAGTACAGTGAGCGAAAGCGCGCAAACGGGCCGACAATAACGCCGGCAATTCTCCTTCAGAAACCTAGCCACCAAGGCCCCGCCTTTCAGATGGAAATATGTTTGTGTGTGTCATCCAGGCCGCCACAAAAGGGGAGGGGGGGCGAGGGGCGGGTGGGGGTGGGTGGGCGGGCGGGAGAGAGCGAGCGGGGGTCCGACCAGTGATTACCTCTTAAATACATATAGATGCGGCCCTTTGAATGGCTGCCTATTGAGCGGGAGATTGGGTTAAATTAGATGTTAATCAGTGCCGTTCTCCTGTTGGCGAACCGATAAGGGGGCTTCAGGACCACCCCTCCACAACAAATACACGTTAAAAAAAAACACACACACACTTCTTTCCCCTTTTTTATGGTAATGGCGGGGAGTGCGCCTCCCCATTTAGATTTTTTTTTTTGACTCGCTCTCTCTGTGTCCCCCTTAGAGAAACGCCGATCGTTCGCTCACTGCATTTAATAACAAAGAGCAAGAGGGAGATAAGTTGTGCAGCTCAGACTGAAAGCAGCCTAGAAACACATTTACTTTTTTTTTTTTTTTTTCAGCGGGGGTTGAAATAGCCCAAGTTAAACCCGTATAGTAGAGGAAGGTGGTGGGGAGGGGAGGGAGAGAGAGAGAAAAAAAAAATCATAACCAACTCCCCTCTCTTTTCAAAAGGGGAAAATAAGACGGCGGTGAAAAGTGCTGTATGAAATCCTTCAACTTCTGAAAGACTCATGGACAGAGATGATTGTGCGGCGGGATCCTGTTGCCTCATTCAAGGCACAATCGAAAGCTTTTTTTTTTTTTTTTTATGCCCGGAGATGACATATTTATGTATTGGGACGAATAAGCATAATCTAACTTCATTGTGTACCCGTTCAACGGGGGAAAATAAAGTCATTATATCGGTCTCCAAATATGGGCGTGGCCTGCCGAGAATCGACGCAGATACGGATGCGGGATTATAAGACATCATTACACCGCCGAGATGAACTAAGAAGTATGTTCATTCCCCGACACAATGCCTCCTCTTTCCGCTGCTAATATTCTTCTGTCTGCCAAAGGAATTACGTTATGTTTCTTTTCCGTTTCACGCTACGCACTTGAAATACTGTCAGGAAATCGCTGCTATTTCGTCACGCTATGATATCAGACGGAAAAGAAAAAAAAAATGATGTATTGGAAGTTCCACTGGAGGATTTTTCTGCCCTGATAGCAGATGGTTACGCGAGCGCTGGGAGACAGATACCGAGTTGAAAAGGTCTCCGCTGGTCTTTTAAGGTGACTGTTGCAACACACTGTACAGCTGTATGTGCAAAAAAAAACAGCCTCAGATGAAACCGTGTGTGAAAACGCAGGTGCAGGGCCAAAAGTCAACGAACCCGGCTCCCCCTCGCTCCCTCGCTCCCCCCTTTCTCCCCCTTCAAGCTGCTGCATCGCGTGTCAATAAATCATCGCCCTCCGAGACGTAACTGTAATTACTGTAAACAAAAAAGACAGTTTACAGAAAGGAGTAACGGACCTGCAATTTATAAATCTATAACATTATGACACCACAAGAGAAATAAACCAAAAAAAGAATCATTTTAAAAAGATAAAGAAACTCGTATTTTCATTGGACGATGAATCCTTTTAGGATACTTTCATGTAATTTTACACAGAAAGTACATTAAATGTAAAAGTTAACACTTCATATGGAAGAAAAATGTGTGGTATGAATCCAGATCTCTCAATGAAGAGCCGACACAACTCGGATAATTCAGGGACAAGTAGCTCAGTAAATCGATTACTGTCAAAAATGTCGAATATTTGATGGTTCAAGGGTTGAAAATGGGAAATTATTTGATTTTTATTGTTTTACGTGACTGTAATTTTTTAAGTTTTTAGTCTTGGTCACGAGACATTAAATGAAAAGAAGTCAGCAGACTAATCCATAATCCAAATAATTGTTGGCTGCAGCCCCTAAAACTAAAAAAATGTCTTCATTATTTCATTTTTTATAATTTATATGATTTTAGAACATGAATTGCAAGTTAAACTTTTTTACGATGTGATTGTGACTCCTTAAATACTTTTAATGAAGTTAATCTTCTAGTTATTATCGTATAATTAGTGAAAAATAATACGATTTACCAAAATAAAGAACAAGTGCCTTTCTACTACTTCAAAGATTTCAGAGGGAAATATTGGAGCTTTTAAGTCTCTACATTTATGAGTTTCAGCCGTTATACTTCAACCTAATTAAGATTTTACATACAAAACGCACTCGCTGTCTTTTATAGTCAAAATATTCTGCTTCTGATGATGATGAACAAACAATATAGAGTTTAAAGGATCATAAAATGAGCTCAGACTAACTGGCATGGTGATAATTCGTCACTAATTATATCGCAAAACTATTTCACGACTCCTTTTTAACTTGACAGCAGCCGACATTTTGCCGATTCATCGTTACTCGACTAAACGTGGTGTTCATCGCGGGGTTGATGTTTCTTTATATACAAGAAAAAGATGTGAAAACATTTTGAAGAAACAACATTACAGCTGTGAAACAAACAAACAAAAAAAGGTCCCGGACGTCACCCCCCCCCCCCCCCCACCCCATCGTGCCTGTTTGTGATAATTACACACCACTAATTTGACAATATCACGTCGGCACGCTGAGCCTCCTTCGCTGTTTACTATCCAGATTTGCACCGTGTGTGTGTGTGTGTGTGTGTGTGTGTGTGTGTGTGTGTGTGTGTGTGTGTGTGTGTGTGTGTGTGTGTGTGTTTTTACTCTCCGCCACCTCTTTTTTTTTTTTTTCCTCTCTGACTTCATGCACCGCAGTTTGACTGTTTCAGGTCAGAGGAAAGGAGATAAGAAGAAGTGATTTTTCTTACCTTGGTCACCCCCCCCCCTCCTCCTTCCCTCCCCTCCCCCTCTCTCTCTCCCATCACGCCCCCCCCCCCCCCCACCACCACCTCTCCGACAGACGAGAGTGACAGGCCTCCCAGTGTAAGCCTTTATTTACATTAGCCGTAATACTACAGGTGATCAAAACAACATGGTCGTCTCCCACGATTACCCCGCTAAACGCTAGATGTGTTGTGACAAGCTTACTCCCACACTCCCCACCCAACACACACCCCACACACACACACACACACACAGCACACACACACACACACACACACACACACACACACACACTTATCCTCTATCTCAGAGCAGGCCGAGCCGTTATCTGCAAGCGTACGTGTGCACCTGAAGGTTGTAAGAAAACGTCTCCACGGTTAATTTGAACTGAATTTTTTTTTTTTTCCTTTTCACTCAAAAGAAAAATCACAGATGTGCACAAGTTGATTTCACGTGAGTCACTTAAGCTTCTTAAGGAGCCGTTTCATCGGGCGTTTGAATGTTTCTCTAAAAGTGTGATCTGCACTAATGTTAAAAAAACAACAACCACGATGTCTATCTTAGTTTTTTCTCGACGAATACTATCGACACGTGGGTTTCTTTTTTTCATGAGTTCGTAACGAGCAAAATGTCATTTTCATGTTTCGCTAACCAAAAAAATATAAAAGACTGAAATGACTGAAATTAAAAGACATAAAAAAAAAGAAGAAGAAGAAGAAGCCAATAAAGGAAGACACTTCTGAAGCTCTTATGACAAGATACCGAATTTCAATTTGAGTTTGCGGAGGCGTGGAGGAGAAAGGCGGTGTTGTGAGCCTTTGATACCCTGCCGAACAGAGTCCTTCCCCAGCTGTGTTGGCTAATTTGTTCCCTCGGTCCTATCTCAGCCCCCCTCCCGGTCTCCGTTTAGCATTATTAATCAAATTACACCCACTAAACTTTCTTTTTCTTGTGTTATTGAAATTGTCTTCCTTTTTTTTTTTCTTCCCACTTTCTTCTCGAGCATGTGCTCTCTCTCTCTCTCTCTCTCTCTCTCTCTCTCTCTCTCTCTCTCTCTCTCTCTCTCGCTCGCTGCCGGTTGAGGAAGGACTTGTCATTCAGAAACAGTGGCATCAGGTTAATGATTTAATTTTTTTCAATTAAGATAAAGGAACACTTTCCCTCCTGACCTGCGGGGCAGCACTGAACATCAAAGCAAACCACTGCTCTTAATTGTTTTTGTACTCAAGAATAAAATTTCAAAAGAGTTTTTTTTTTTTTTTTTGCGTCAGCGTGTGCGTGTTAGATATACGTGTGCATCTCCACCCAGCAGTGGCCCGATCATTGGTCTCCTCCCAGTATTAGGCCGTGATATGCCACTTACACCGGCCTCTCCCAGCTCACCGCCGCCCCTCGGCGACTTCCCGCACGTGCAGACGGGACGGAAAGCGTTTCACAGTTCAAAGTTGAAGCTCAATTAAAAAAAAAAAAAAAAGACAACCGTATTAAAGTCGTTCACGAGCACCGGCTATCAGACCGCGGTATCTCCGCCCCCCCCCCCCCCCCCCCCATCTTCCCCCCTCCCCTCTTTGCACCCAGCTTCGTCTTTGCCGCCTCCAAGTTGAAGGCTACTCCTCGTGTATGAAATTACCTTTTTTTTTTTTTTTTTTTTGCCAGATGAAAGTCATTAGGAAAACCATTTGAATATGCTAATTCTGGGCAGATTAAAAGCTGCTGATGAGTGTGGATGTGGAGCGGTGGCGGAGGGAGGAGGGGGTGGGGGATACACACTTAGCATCACATTTATTAACTATTTTTGCTTTTGCTTGCTCCTAAACAAATGAAACATTTCAGAAAGCATTTAATTGACAGCAAAAGGAGGGAATCGGGTGAATAAAAAAAAAACCCGACATGAATAGATTAAGAACATATTTCTCAT
>NW_027185236.1:381988-448688 GCF_022577435.1 Embiotoca jacksoni | reverse complement strand
ACGTTTTTCTTGCATTTGTTTACCTTTTTTTTTTTTTTAATGGAGTCATACATTTGGACTAATTTCACGTTTTCCTGTATTTGAATGTGAATCACCCCCCCCCCCCCCCCAAAAAAAAAATTAAAAAAATCACGCAGACTTCCCAAGTTTGAAACAAAAAATAATCGTCAGGTCATACGCGCCCCCCTCCCTCCCACTCCCCTCCTCCTCCTCCTCCCCCACTCCCGCCCTTTGGGAGGCAGAGTCAGCAATCAGAAGACGGAGGAAGGCTGGAAAGGAGAAGAAGTTCAACCCAAACAGAGTCTGGTAAGAAGCCGAGAACCTTCAGACGCTCCGTTTTCACCATTTTTTTGTATAAAATGTCAGCTAATGCGGCGCGGGGCTGGCGCCAGCAGTGTGTACGGTGGTACTGTCGGTAATGTGTTTATATAACATCCCTCACATTCCACGCTAAGAGCCTTCGACTCTCCCAAGTTCATTCAAGCAGCACGTGCGCACACACACACACACACACACACACACACACACACACACAAAGTCTACATACAAACACACTTAAAAAAAAAAAAGAAAAAAAAAAGACATCTACGTGCACGCCAACGCGCACACACACACTCCCGTTCTCAAATATCATTGCGGAGGGGATCCCAACACGCAACAGCAGAAGTTGAGTTTCTGAGGACATCCATCATCGGTGGGGGAGTGGGGTGAGTGTGTGGGGGGAGGGGGGGGGGGCTGAAGGCCCGTTCGCGAACGCCGTCGCCGAACGGGAAGTAAAAAGGCTGCAGCAGAGATTTACTCCGTCTGGGGTGAAACACGGTGGGGGGGGGGTGTCCAGATAGACCCGACTCATTTATTTATCGGGGGGCGTCGGAGTGAAGGCGGCGTCGGAGCGCTTTATTCAAGATGGCGGAAAGTGCAACACGTGTCCGTAGCGGGTGTCAAAACGACGTTCACGAAGGTTGGCTCTGATTGGTCGGTGCTCTGATTGGTCGGTGCTCTGATTGGCCGGTGCCCTGATTGGCCGGTGCGAGTCAGCGATCTCGTTTCAAAGACGCCTCACGGAGATGAAATAAAAAAGCTTCATGGACTTTTTAGAGTCTGAATTCAAAAGGTGGTTTAAGTTCGATGTAAATTTGAGGTGTTTGTTTGTTTGTTTGTTTGTTTGTCTGCGAAACCTTTACGGATTTAAATGGACTTTGGTGCCAAAGAACAACTTACTTCGTTACGGTGCCATTTTTAAACTAGTTTACAATAATCGAGTAGAACATTTAATATTTAGTTTCATTCACATCGATATTCTACCTTTGACGCGCTTTCTGATTCGGTTTGAAGCGTTTGGCTTTCCGCACGTACGGTGAAACGCGTCTACGTGTGCTTCGTCATGGCGACGCTCCCCCCGGAGCGTTTTGTAGCTGCTGAAGTGTCAACAGACGACAGCGGCGACTCCTCAGCACCAAAGACGGAGCGAGAAAAAACAAAAACAAACAAAGAAATGTTGCAACTTTTGCCAATTTAGTGCGACATCAAAAATAAAAAATAAAAACCCCCGCGGGCAGCGACGCGGTATAATAAGGGGGGGGAGGGGGGCAGTTGTTCATCACACGCGTCCCGATCGGCGGCACTTGGTTTCTCCGTTTCCTCCGAGGTTTCCCCCGCCGGTCGCGCGCGACGCCGGCTGTGAACAAAGCCTTTGATGACATGTCTGCCAGAGAGGTGTGGAGCCGAGCTCGGATGGAGAGCCGCGGCTCTTTGTGGCGCTGCCAGCCTCCGACACTCTTTGCCGTCCTGCCAAGTTCCCCCGCCGACAGACTCACCCTCCACCCACCCCCCCCACCACCCCCCGCCCCGCCCCGCCCCTCCCACCCCCGCCCCCATTCCCTTCCTCCGTTTTCTTTTTTTTTATTCTTTCCTCCATCTGTTGCGCCGGAATAGACTCCCTTTCGGGGTTTTTTTTTTCCCCCGCCATCTTGTTTTCCTCCGAAGCTGCACCGGAGGGGCAGGTGTGTCGACCGAAGCCCCCCCCCCTCACCCCCCCCTCCCACCCCCCTTAAAGTGCAGGAAAATAGGAAAACAACAAGCGATAATCCCCCCCACACCACCCTCCCCTCCAGTCACCAAAAAACAAACTTTTAACTGAAAAATGTTTATTCCCCCCCCCCCGGCGCGTATAAATATTTTTCAATAACCTGTCGCAATTTTTCTCCCACCTTTTTAATTCCCCATTGAGCTGTTGGTGGCGATAAATAAAATAGGAGCGGCTGACAATGGAGGACGTCAAGAGGTGCGTATCGGAGGTGGAGGGGAGGTGGCGGATGGTGGCGGCGGGGGGGTGAGTGAGTCAAAAAGGCATTGAGCCCCCCCCCCGCCACCACCACCACCAACTCATCCATTGTGCGCGTTGACACCCTAATCCGCCGCAGCAGCCATGCAGGTGTTGTGCAGCATTCAGGTCCTTTGAGGCGGCTTTTCAGCGCGCGCCGCGGCACCTCTGTATTCAAGCCTGATGTCTCTACAAGGAAACAGTGGATCAGTGTTCGGGGGCGACTCAACGTCAGCTGTCACGCAGTCAATGTGAGAAGCACATTTACAGCACAAAGATCCCCCCCCCACCCCACCCCACCCCCCTTTTTAGACTTGTCTTTGTGTCAGCATTGTGCCGCAGCCTTCTTTCTGCTCCTCCATCCGTAATGACGACTGATTAAAATCCCGGCTCTCTGGTTGAGTTTTTTTTGTGTTTTTTTTCCTCTGAATGCTAGGTGTCAGTCGACGCCGGAGCACAGGTAAGCCCCCTCCGCCGCCGGAGAACGAAGGGCGGAGCTCGGGAAAGTAAAGTATTTCTGATTTTGAAGGGGGGGGGGGTATCACACCAGCCGAAGGTGTCAACTACAGAGGCAGGCATACGGGGATAATATGGATCTGTTTATTCTATTATTCACAGTGTATCTTATTGTCACCCTGACATGCTCCGAATGCATGTCAGCCGCTGGGTTTCAAGGTTTGTGTTTTTTTTTTTTGTTTTTTTTTTTCTCCATGATCTCTGCGAGAGCTTACAAAATGGATGTGTTTACCTCCCCCCCCCTCCCCAACACTGAAAGCAGCCGTGGTTGAATACCTGTGTGTCTGAGATGAGGCTTATTAAATTTGATGAGTTCAAAAAAAAAAAAAAAAAAAAGAGGCCTTAACGCTTTATCTCGCCTTTGTGTCGTCCCGTTCGGTATCTACGGGGAGCCAGGCGCTGCTCAGGACGCCAACGAGCGGCAAAAAAACCCCCAAAGATAAACAGGCCGTGTTTTTTACCCCCTTTTTCTCTCATGATACGCAGCCGCGCGCTCCCGTAGCCCTTGATAATTGTGTCGTCAGTCAGAAAATCCTAAACGGGGGAAACTCACGAGTTTCGCCGGATGTCTGTCTGACGACGGGCGAAAGCGCGGTTTTTTTTTCCCTCCGATGACGGTTTTTTTTGGGGGGGATTTCGTGCGTTTTCCTCTTTTCTTCCGAGCGCTCGGTGATGGATGTTTGAAGGTTTGATCTGACACTTAGCGTCTGAATATCAAAGGAACATGCAAAAAGAAAGTAAGCAGACAGGATTTATTTATGAGCAAATGGACTCGTGGGGAAACTCAACGTTATGAAAAGCGAAATACAGGAAATTGGATACGTTTGTACCGAGCGGATGCTCTTATATACGTTCAGGACCTCGCCCGTACATCGACGACAGCTTGCTGTGCAGCGAGCATCAGTCTTTACTGCAGGAGGTACGAAACAACAAACGGGAGAAGAAGCGTGACCTTTGACCCACAAATCAACGACATCCAGGATACGATATCGAACGAGAAAATCGTCGCAAGAACTCTTTCAAATTTTGACGCAAGAAATAACGAACTTTCTCGAAGGTAACCGATTCTTCGTCAGGTGGATCGGTCGAGCTTTTCCTTTCTGTTTACACTCGGGGGGGCCACGCGAGCGCTGAAAATAATACCACCAGGCATTTGGGGAATTTGGGCAAAAACGATATGAAAAAAAAATGACTGAAAAATATTTGGTTGTTGATTTTAATGACAAAAAAAAAAAAAAATCTTTCCTTGTTCAACTTTCAGAAACGTTTCAGTTTCATGTTTTTCCACTCTGGACACACGAGAGTCTTTCAAATAAATCCAAGCAGCTTAAACTACGCAGATATATTTGATCAAAGATCAATTCGCAGGCTTCCAGCCAGAAGCTCAACGGCACAATGGAAGAAAAGAGTTGGACACAATGGACCGACGGTGAATTAGGATACAAAACTTTTTGTAATTCAACGCTAAATCCAAGGGCATCCAGACGGGGAGACAAAGTTAGCCAGAGAGAGAGGGAGAGAGGGAGAGAGAGAGAGAGAGGGTGGGGGTGGGGGGGGGGAGATCTGTGCTGTGTCAGCAGTGCGCTTAAACCAACTCCAAAGATTAATCACAGGAAAACACATACAGCGCACACACACACACACACACACACAAGTACTCCCTTATACACACACACACACACACACACACACACACGCACACATATATATATATATACACACACACACACACACACACACACAAACAAACAGGCACACACACACACACACACACACACGAACAGGCACGCGCGCACACACACACACACACACACACACACACCACACACGAACAGGCACACACCCGCAGTTGTATATCTCGCATTCCCAGCAGTTCAAAGTGTGGTTTGGTTTGAAACAGATTAAAAACTGTCTATGAAGTGATGCATTGCAATTGTCATAGCGAGGGTGGGAGAGATCTTTTTTTGCATAAAAATCCCCTCTTTCTTTCCCACCGCTATCAGCAGAGAGATGGAGAACTCACTAATCCTGCTGTGGTCGCATTTGCATCGGTGGCAAATAAACAAAAGCACACCATTTTTCATCTCCAGCTTCTATATTAAAAAAGGAGATGGTGGAGGTTGGGGGGGGGGGAGGGGGGAGGAGGGAGAGAGAGAGAGAGAGAGAGAGAGAGAGAGAGAGAGAGAGGGGCATCCAGGCAGACCCCTTTGGTGTCAGAGATATGCCTGCTGATGTTTGGTCTTGGTAAATGGAAACTACTGTGGCGTGTGTTTTTTTTGTGTTTTTTTTTTGTGGGCATCAATCCGTCCTTTCTGGTTCCAGGTGGAGACGTGAGGAGGAGGAGGAGGAGGAGGAGGAGAGGAGACGGGGGTGATGGATGCGTGCGAAGGAGGGGGGAGAGGAGGTGTCGAAGACGAGGACACACGAAAGAAGGAAGAAAAAAAAGCAAAATGCAAAGTTTGTTCTGCACTCGACATCAACAGAGTCACTGAAGTGAAGAAGTGCGTCTTCAGTGGAGGAGCTACAAGCTTTCTGCCACGTTCACCTTCAAGCGAGACGCTCAAACTCTGAACCGCCTCCATCTCCATCTCGACCGCCATCTTCACACACCGGGCTCCAGATAACGAGAGACACGCGACCTTCTGCTTTGGGTCGCGAGAGAAATCTGTCGGCCTACGAGACGATTAACGGGGGAAAAAATTCGACATCGTTTTTTCCTATTTGTCTTCTCGAAGTAATTCGGGACAATTTAAAAATAGCAACAACAACAACAAAAAAAGAGGTTGGGTATGTTGTGGGAGTGAAAGAAGCTTAAAAATGACGGTATGTTGGTGGCAATATACCTAACCCCTAACCCTAACCCTAACCCCCCCCCCCCCCCCACAAAAAAAAAAAAAAATATTTACATGTACACAACTGTCCAAAAGCTTCAATTCTTCTGAGGATGTTCGGGGTCTCGTAGCCAATCAGAAGCCTCGACACAAACCGAGACATCTGAAGTGCGGAAAACTTTTGCACACACCGGGAATTTCCATTTGCAGGAAACAAAACTCTTCCGACTAAAGGTACTTTTGATTCCCTCTTCGGGTCTTATCCCGGGTGCCCGCGATCCGATCGCAAAGTACCCGCTAAAAGTTTGTCGCCGTCAAACAGCTCGGAGACACGATTTCACGTCCCGCGTTCGCGGCTGGCGTTTGATCGCCCCCACGCCGAGAACAATCCGTCGCGGTTAAACCTGCAGCCCCCGTCGCCTTTTCTTCCCTCTGACCCGTGAGAAAAGAGATTAGCTATTCAAGGCAGCCAACGGAGTGACAATCGCCACATCAGATCAATATTACTTATCCCCCCCCCCCCCCACCACCACCATCCCCCCTCCTCTCTCTCTCTCTGCATTACACTCCTGGTACAGTAATACACCTGGAGGAAGCAGTGAGTGTGTGGTGATTAGATTAGAGCTTTTACTGTACACACACACACACACACACACACACACACACACACACACACACACAGATAAGAAAGATGCTACTCTGCCTCTCTTGCAGCTGCCGTGTGAAGTGGAGAGGATAAAACCCGACGAGCCCAGGCTGTTTGAGTTTGGTGCTCCGTGCGGAGGAACGCTGTCAGGTTGTTGGTTCGCCGTCAGACTTGCAGTATGTTCTCGTCGCCGTTGTTCTGAATCGCGAACGCCGACTAACCTTCGGCTGGATGTTCGGGTTTTGTTTTGTTTGCGTGTCGGCAACCGTTCGTCTGCGAGGCCGCAGAGCCTGACGGGGGAGTTTGGTAGGTGAAGCGTGACTCTTACCCCTGGGCAGGCCCCCTTTACCCCGTTACAACGGGAAATGCGGGGACGCAAGTGTGCCGTGATTGGTCGAAAAACAGGAGCACAGACAACCACCGTATGTTAACAGTAAGGAAGGTAAAACTACAGCTATGAGAAGAAAGAAAAAAAAAAAAAGCCGTTTAAAAATGACAAACACGTATTTTTGGAATTGTTTGGGAATTATGTAAATCTACTGAACCTGCACTCATCTGATCAAAACACCAAAGGAATCAACCACCTTTATCTAAACCACAAACGAAATCATTCGGCCCAGTGTCGTGACGCAGCGCTGAATACACCCGGCAGTCCGCAAGAGGACAGTGGAAAGTAAAACGCATGAGCGAGCAGGTCATGTGACAAAAAGGTGCTCAAAACCAGGAAATGACAAGGTGAGTGACAATAATGTCAAATACAGCTACGAGTATAAAGAACTTAAAGTTTTCAGTCTACTAGATCTGAATAAACTCAAAGGGGCCTTTTGGGATTGTTCTGCCAACTGCTGTCCCAACATAGATATTTGATCTGAATATATATGATGTCCATGATAATATTTGCCTTTCTAGAACAAAGTCACGCATTTTAAGAAGCAGAATACAAGGAATAAAAGGTTGAATCATTATTTCCTGTGTAGCATCACCGTCCGCAGGTCGAGCACATCAGATCTCAAATCATACCGCATAGCTAATTTAAATAGACGCCATATTTTTCTGATAAAAAAAAAAAGAATAAAAAAAGACCAATAAACCAGCCACTTTACAGACGACCTAATGTTTCAGACGGTTGATTTCTGTATTTCAGAAACGTCCGCAGCCCTCCGTCTTCGGCTGGAGATGATTCAGGACGTGCAGAGAGAGAGAGAGAGAGAGTTTCGGGTCGGAGGGTTTTTTTAGATGAACTGTTGGCTCTCCTTCTCGGCCTTGTAAATAATTAGAATTCCCCGGCTGTCTGCAGTGCCTGGACACTTCCATAATTACATTGTCAGTGCAGCGGCTGATTAAGGCTGGTCTTTGAAGTATGGTATTAGCCGCACTGTGTCTGCATGTAGAATAGAAGAGATGACCCCGTCGCCGCCTTCGGCTCGCTCTGAGGGACTCGCAGCGTCGGTGCAGGGAACTGGATGGAGGCGGATTACGTTACCGATGGCGACGATTGTTGAACGCCCTTTGACATCACCGAACTTGTTCTCACGTCACTTTTTCTGGCAGACGGAACGAGCGGAAACATACGAGGACGCCTTCATACGGCAAAGATATCGTGATACTGCATTGCATTCTGGTCTTTTGAGGCAAATTCCGGTGGATCAATTTGTCCAGTCTAACAGGCCGTAGAACACGGATGCAGGAACAACGTTTGATGTTTATTCACGATGTCTGAAAAGTGAACATTTTTGTCCGGAGGAGCAAGAAACATTAGTCGGTCTGACGTCACTTGAAAATGACAACATTGGTGGTGAAGGGTAGAGATACGCCTGCTCAGCAAAAAATACACCACTTTATGGTTAATTTAGTTCATACTGGGGGTGTTGTGCAGTTAAACGATACTAATGACTGTATTGAAAGACAACAACAAGTGGTAACAGCCCTCCAACACAGCCGTTACTTGGTAGCCGTTACTTGGTAGCCGTTACGTTGTACTTTGTAACCATTACGTTGTATGTTGTAGCCGTTACATTGTACTTTGTAGCTGTTACATTGTAGCCGTTATGTTGTGGCTGTTACGTTGTACTTTGTAGCCATTACATTGTATGTTGTCGCCGTTACGTTGTAGCCGTTACTTTGTAGCCGTTACTTTGTAGCCGTTACTTTGTACTTTTGTAGCCGTTACTTTGTTGCTGTTAGTTTTAATTTCTGTTTTAAATCTGCTAAAAACGACATGTAGAAATGTAGTTTCGAAAAATAATGCCTACACGGGGCCTAATGACGAGGTTGTTTGTCCCTTTTCTGTGTTCAGACAGCAGATGTAGAGCAGATTTCCTGCAGGCTGCCACGTTGCCTCTATATGTTGTCGTCATGTGAACGGTCTCGACTGGGAAGTCAAAGGTCACCAAGTTCAGCTGCCTGAACGCACCATTGGGTGGAGCTCAGCCATGTAAATAAATGTTACTTTCATTTTGTCAAAGTAGCTCTCGGAGGGGAGTCCTGCTTGAAAGGAATCAGGCGTGGGTAAATTCCTACTGTCTTTTCTTTTTGAGATGAACTATTCCTTTAAGCCCGTCGTCGTACATCATCTCCCCTCACTCATCCTGCCTCCGCCTCGCCACCGTGACTGCATCCATAAAAGCTGAGACGCAGGAGAAAAAAAAAAAATGCTCATCTCGATAGCGGCGACGACGATAAAGGTGATGATGGATATTTACCTCTGACCACACCCGTTGATTTATCGCCGCTCGCCGAGTGTTTGACTGCTTCCTGTATCATACATCTCGGCCGGGCAAAGCTCCACTGTAGGCGAGTCTAGAGCGAAGAAGAAGAGGACTTCACCCCCCCCCCCCCCCCCCCCCACACACACACCCTCCCCTCCCCTCCCTCTCTGCCTGCCTGCCTTTCCCCTGACCTTGCAGCTTTATGACTGCAGTAATGCGCTGCAGATGAAGAGAGGAGCAAATCCACCGGAGATAATAGACAAATCATCTCCACGAGGTGGTGGAATAAAAAAAAAAAAAAAAAAAAAAAAAGAAAAATCCCCCGACAAACAGACAGCCTGTGTGCTCTTTGGACACCCCTTTAAGGGGAACTCTAGTGTTGATAAGTAATTATCCCTGCCCAAAGGCATGATGGGATTCACAAAGAGAGAAAACATTTGTATGATATGTTTGCAGTATTTGCGCGGCACGGCACAGTAAATCTTTAAAGAACGGATAAAGAATCTGCGGATCAGTAATTAAATTAGCGATCGCACAATTTTTATAAGTACGACTCTGCATGCGTGTATGTATTTAATGCCACTTGCATTTATTTTGTGCGCATTCCTACTTAGCACGGCTCGCGTATCTGTGGATTTACCATCGGCCTTCCTCCTCCCACCGCTGTCTTCATCAGCAACAATCCACTTAAGATACACAAGGAGAGAGCGGAGGGGGGGTGTGGGTGGGGGGGGGGGGGGATTTTAACAGAATCACGAAAGAAAGAGATTACAAGTGTTATTTAAAGTGTCTGTTTTCATTACCTCCTCATATCTCATCAAACCAAATCGTTCCTTCCACATGTTTTTATGATTGTTTTTAAGCTGATTTAAAATCTACAGGAAATACTCGTTTCATGATGTCATTTTGTATTAAGAGACGTTTTTCCACAGAGGACAGCGACACCTCCGAACTCGTACGTCATCGGCGAGTGAAGACCGGTACGGCTGCACAACTCCCGTTGCTTTTTTTTCTTTCTTTCTTTTTTTTTTATACCTCTGGCCTAGTTTCTGTGACCTCAGCCGGAGGTGATGGTGGAGGTGGAGGTGGAGGGCTGGGCCGGCCTACATGCCTGCAAGCAACTGCAAAGAATGCGAGGCATGAGGAGGTGCACCTCCGCCGTGCACTCTCACAGGTCGGCCCGCACACGAGTTGAAAGCTGCAGTTATGCGAGTGGGAGGTGAGCGATATGATATATATGATAGGAGCCGGCATATTAATTGTCTCATTAGGGGTGCAGGGCAGAAACTTCTGCTACCAATGAAAGAAAGACTTTAAACTTTTGCCAGTAAACGTGGCTCTGAGGGGCTGGAACCTCAAAGGCTTTTTCTACCTTTAGTCTCATTAACAACGACAACTAACTGCATTTTGATAACTTTAAAACAAACAACTTTAAAACTAAGTTTAAGGATTCCGGACCCTTCTTCAAAAATGAAGAGTTTGTCAGACTCTTGGCACCTGTGCACATGTACTGGAAGTGGTTGACAGCTACAGCTACACCCCTTTAATCAACCCTTACTGGAAGGTTTGCATTATTTTCAAAACACAGTTTATCTTCCTGAAATAGGAGCTTGTGAAAGTGACATCTCTTAAATCAGTTTAGACATCACTTTCCACGCAAACTAACCAGTCCGACCTCTATTTATTCCAAGCAAACCTAAAAATGTAAAAACTTCCTCCATGCCAAAGTAACAAGTCCCCCGAGTCGTTCTGGACACAAAGACAAATTAGCAACCTTGACATGTCAGTATGTCAACTTTTCCACTCTATAAAATATCACAATATACAAATTTAAAGACCAACTGAAGGAACCACTTTAAAAACTCTTCTTAAGTCCTGTTGTGCTCTGTTTTTTCCGTATCCACAAAACTGCCCGAGTTGGCCGTCGTGATTCAAAACTGCATTAAACTCATAATGCAGTTTGAATTTAACACTGAACTTTTTAAATTTAACACCGTGACTCGTAGACAAATCCGCATTTCATTAATAATCAAACTACATCGTTCCTCCATCAGGATTGTTTTTCCCCTGCTGATCATGTCGGTTGTATTGAAAGCTGGAATCTGATGTCAGCAGGGCTTTGGTATGATTTTAACAGGTAGATGTACAAAAACTGAAGACATTTTCTAATTTGTGAAGTGTTACGGAGCCAACAAGGCAAAACTGGCAAGACAGAAGTAAAGCAGCTGAAGGTGGTAAACTTTATTTTTTATAAATGAGACCTTATCGTAATCATAAATGTGTTATTTTAGTGAAAAAATAAATAAAATATAATGACAATCTAAGTTGCCAAAACTGCCCGATGTGTGACCTGAGAACGAGGCGGGTCATGAGAGGAGGGAGGGAGGGAGGGAGGGGGAGTCTGGCTTAGAGGGAGGTGAAAGCAGAAGAAGAAGCAGAAGAAGAAGAAGAAGAAGAAGAAGGGAGAGGACGGGTGTCAGGACAGAGCTCAAGGAGCAGTTAGAGAAAATAAACAGATGGAGCTTTGAGGATATTCTATCTGAAGCTTAGTCCTGTTGAGTATAAATATGGTGGCGGGTAAGCCATGTAAATAGGCCTGTGTTTACCTGTCTGCGCGGCCCAAATTAATCACCCATGCCGCCACGAGCCGCCGGGGTGGGTGGGAGGGGAGGGCGGCGGAGGGAGGTGTGGAGGGGAGGGGGGCAGTCGGGAGTGTAAACACGGCTAAAAGCTACTGGTTGGCACCATTTTGTTTTGGTTAGGATACAGAGTGAGTGATTAGGCTACTCTGCTGCGATGAAGGGATGGCAGGAGTGATGGAGGACCGCGGCGTGTGTGTCTGTGTGTGTGTGTGTCTGTGTGTGTGTGTGTGTGTGTGTGTGTGTGTCTGTGTGTGTGTGTGTGTGTGTGTGTGTGTGTGAACGAGAGGGAGAAAAGTGGTGTACTATAGAATTTTAGACTTTTTTTTGGTGATTGTACAATATTTAAAGTTGTGGATAAAAACACAAGAAGTTCTTTTTTTTTTTTTTTTAAAGAAAACTAATTTTTTAGCTGATTTACATCATTTTTTTCTGTTCTGATAACTGATTAAGTCACTAAAAGGCCGAAATGTTGGTAATATTCTGGGCTCCTGCGTCATCACATTTAATACCCATCTTTGGGCTTAGGACAGATATTCATCTGAAGGCCTCTTTCACTTCCAGACAGTTGGCACGTTTTTCTGACACAGTAAAGACTAATAATGTATCAACTACTTTGAGGAAACAATCAAAAACCCATCAAGACACGTCAATCACAACCTGTCAAAGGACGCTTATTGTCCGATATCTTTAACACGCGAACGCCAGCCGCCCGCCGTCGGCCCGCAGCCTCGCGTGCGTCCGTGTAATTCAGGACAACAGCGTTCTGTACAAACCGGTTAAAGTACGTGTGACCTATGTTCTCATTGTTCTGCACCTTCTGCTGATAGAATAAGGAGTCAGATAAGATGTGGCGCGGTGAAAGGGAAAAAGGCCAGGCGGGGGGATCGCGCCGTTTGTTCTGGATTTTTCCATTATGTGATTTGGCATGCTGATGCCTTTCATTTCAATCATTAGAATTCAGCCCGGGATCAGAAAAGGGCTTTCAGGTACAGGAGAGTGGCTGCCTTTGGATTAGCGAGTCCACGTAACGGCGGCGGGATAGACTCCAAAACGAGGGCTGATTATCATACCATTTTTCATACCTGAAACGATTAATGCCGTTTTTTTAACCTCTTCTTTAAAAAAAAAAAAAAAAAAAAAGAAGGGGAGGGTTGAATGGTTTAATTTAATATATGCTTGGTGTTTAATCATAAGCTCTGCGTTTTGGGGCCTATGCAGGATGATATTACCGGTATGAGAGCGATGTAGGCCAACCGCAACGCCGTTTTAGTTCTTGACAGTTTTGCAAATTCCTCCAGAACTTTTTTTGCGCCCCAAAATTAGATTTAAAGTGGAAAACATGGGAATAAAAAACAGCCGGCGTTTTTTTTTTTTTTTTATGGAAGCAGAAAGAAGCTTTTACGACCCTCGAATGTTAAACCTCAACAACATTAAAACGTCGATTATCGAAGCACGTCGGGGGAAGGAAAAGGTCGCGTCCCGTGCGGACCAACCTGTCGGACTTTAAAAGGTTCTGCTGCTGACGTCTTTGGTGCCCGACGCCACCGGACGCCCCCCTTCAGAGGTCTCGTGGAGTCCGAGCATCAACAGGTCACAGCTGTTTGATGATCGTGTATGTATGATGTACAAATGAATATGACACTGTCAAGAGAGAAGGTGGAAGTTCTGAAGACAAATTTTGGAAAGACTACGATGGATAATTATGAAGAGTATGACCTGAATGAACTCAAACAAACAAATAAACAGTGTGGGTAGTCATGGTTACTGCTGCACCAGAGGACACCCTGGTTTCTCTGGCAGCTTATAGAAAGCTACTCACTGGTTGCAACACGCACTTCCTGGATATCCTTCAAATATTTCTTGTGCTTCTCTCCATCTGACTTTTAATTAGCAAATTCCTAAAATGGTGACGACAATTATATTACTGTTGAACCTGATGTTAAAAAAAAAAACGTACCCAGATGAGACGAAAGGTTGGACGTATCCTTTAAATTTTCAAAGTAAAAATGTATTTCTCCACGAGGACATCTATGAACACATTTACCTCATTGTTAATAAATAATATGAATAAAACCTCCGCGTACGCAGGAATTAGCTGCAGGACTCCACAACGAGCCCAAAGTCGTTTCTGCCACGCTGCAAAAACTTTTCGGATTCTGTGACTTTTACAAACGGAGAAGAAAAGAAAGTGGGGCAGAGGGGGGGGGGGGGGGGGGGGTGGGGGGTTTCGACACGTGAAAAGAAGTAATGCCTTTTTAGTCTTTCTGACATGTTTGTCTTGGACTAATTCCTCCTCCACACCACGACAGCCGACGACCTACAAAGTCAAACGGCTCTGTCACACCTCTTTTCTCTTGGCCTCAGTCTATCTCTTCACTCTTCACGAGGAGGTGGGGGGGGGGAGGCCAAAGGGTTTTCCTTGGTTCCCGTAGTGTGAAATGCAAACTGTCATTAACCACGGAGAGGGCATGCGGAGGGGCTTACGGGAGGTGTGGGGGGGGGGGGGAGCCATCAATACAGCAGATGAGAGTGGGGCGAACAGAGAAAGCCTCTCCCTTCATTGTGTCTCAATAACTTTAAAAAGGAAACTAATCCATTCTGCTCTTAATTGCATGCCACGTCCCTCGATGTGTCCCCCCCCCCACACCCTTCACCCCCCTCCCCCCACACCATCTCAGCACAATGTGGAGGAGGCAATATTTAAACAGACTTCCCAAGATTCCCATTTCAAATGCTGTAATGAGTTTTTTAAAGAACATAATGGTCTATATTATATTATAAGTTTTTTTTTTTGTAGCACGAGGAGGTGAGGAGGAGAAAAAAAAAATGGGGGGGTTTGTCTTTTCAGGGTTGAAATGTGAAAGTAGTGTATGACAGTGTGTGTGTGTGTGTGTGTGTGTGTGTGTGTGTGTGTGTGAGGTTCACACACTTAAGTCCGACAACATGTGTGAAGGGGACATGTGAGGAGTGAGGGAGACGGCGCTCTGAGGATTAAGGTCTAATTTCTCCTGTTCTTTCATTGAGACTCCGCAATCCCCCCCCCAAAAAAAAGATTGATTGGGACTTTTAATTACAGAGCAGTAATTATGGTCCAAGATCTAGCATTTGAAAAGAAAGAATTAAAGTTCATTTTGCTTGGCTAATTATCAAAAAGCTCATCCTGGTGTGTGCGTGTGCGTGTGCGTGTGCGTGTGTGTGTGTGTGCCCCCACGATGTTAACAGCTACAGCAGGACACCCCTGGATCACAGATATTCGGTAATTAAGGCAAAAAAAAAAGAAAAGGTTACTTCGGGAGGAAAAGACGAGCGCGCTTATTTTGCAGAAAAAAGCTGGAAGAAAGAAAAACACACACACACACACACACACACACACACACACTTCTGATAGGGGGAAAATCGGATCCTGTCTTTCATTCCTCTAATTTCTAATTCTACTGGATCTTACCGCCACTTTTCTGTCACTATCAGCACTCGCAAATTACAACATTTCACATTCATCAGCCTCCCTCACGAAGGGCGGCAGAACAGTAGCTCGTCCGGGTAATTGGGTTGATTTTTTTTTTGATTTTTTTATTATTCTCTCCTCCCTCCTCCCCCCTCCTCCTCTCCTTCAATAAGTCCGGCCAGCCTCGCCTTCCTTCCCTCCCTCCCTCCCTCCCTACACTCCTCTCCCTCCTCCCTCCGTACGTCCAGTCGAATCTGCACTTGCTGACATGCAGCACAGTAGCACTGTGCTTCTAATTTTTACATTACATTGCATTAGCTTCACCAGGTTTAAGGGGGGGAAACCAATACAGGAATCATTTTATGGCGTAAAAGCAGGAGCTGCGATTTGGGCTCAGGAGTCAATCTGGCGCCCGGTGATGATGGTGGTGGAGTTAGCGGGTTGGCAGGCCTGATTAGACCGTCTTAGGCTGGGGAGTCATATATGTGCTATTTCGCTGATAGGCTGCGAATCTGGATTTCCTGCTCCAGTGCGCTCATGGAGCTAAACCCATCCAACCGAGGAGGCTAGGCAAAGTGGGGAAGGTGATTTCCTCTCCCATCTCCTGCCCGCCCGCCCAAGCACACATTTACACACACACACACACACACACACTCTCTCTCTCTCTCTCTCACACACACACACACACACACACACACACACACAGACAGACACATGAACATCATCGCCTCAGCACAACCTCATGAAATCTATTTGAAAAAAAGTGTCTGTGTATGTGTGTGACAAAGAGCTAAATGTATTCATTGAAGGATTTCTGGGGGGAAAAAAAGATCAAATTTACTGGACTGAAGTGCAGCCTTCATCACAAAAAAAAATGGAAAATATATATATATATATTTTTGGGGGTGGATGTTTCAAAGTTGGGGTCCCAACCATTGACTGTGTATAAAAGCGTTCGTAGCTTCCGGCTCTGAAAAATGAGATGGAAGTGTCTTAAGCTGCAGTACCAGCGAGTGCCACTAGAGTTTGGCTCCATAGACTCCCATTCGACTTCTCTCATGAAGTCAGTAAATCCTTTCCACCAGTTATTATTTCTACAATTATTACCAGGTGTTGTTAGCTAAAGTCACTCCTCCTTCTTAGTTTTCTGGAGGTCCATCTGAAAATAATCCCTCATTCATTAGAGAAGAAGATTCAGAAAGACGTGTTTGGAGGGCGCGTCTGTTTGATTGACAGGCCTGTGGTGCAGTCAGGTTACAGCTATCGGTGGGCGGGACGTTTCCAATCAGATTCGAGCTCCCAGCTCGCCCAAATATGGTCGACTTCCTGCTCCAAACCGCTCTGAACCAGCAAAGATGGCGACGGCCAAAAAACATCCAAACTCGCGGCTTCGTTGCGGCCGTTCACAGACGGACGGGTGACGTCGCTGCTTCTCTCCGTCTCCTTTCACATGCCGTCTTCTTTCAGTCCGTCTCTCTTGTCCGTGTGTCACCCGAGTCGGCTCACCTGCATCCAAGACGCTGCCGCGGCCCTTCGGACCATTTGAGCGGGGGACACAATTACGCAATTGTGCGAGCAGACAAACGCCGTGTAGGACGGTCGGGGACGGTGGAGGTGTGTGTGTGGGGTGGCGGGGTGGGGGGGGGTAATGCAATCTCCCCTCTAGGCTCCTTACTCTCTCTCTTCTCTCCCCCCCCCCCACGCCTTCACCGTGGTCCTCACCCTCAACGCCCCTCCGCACCACCTCCCTCCTCTCCTCCCTCCCACTCTGTCATCCCCACGGCTCGTCCATCTCGGCCCGGGGAACAGTGGACAAGCTGTGTGTGTCGGCTCTTCCCAACAATTACCTTCAATTACAGCTCACTGCAGTGTGGCCCAGTGAAAGGCTTAGCCATTAGGAGTCTCTCACACACACGCACACACACACACACACACACACACACACACACACACACACACACTCTTCCCCCCCCCCCTTGCTCAGTTTCTGGAGTCTGGCCAGGCTCCATGTGAAAATGACCCAAATAGCCCCCCCCCCCCCACTTTACACGCCCCACAGCTCACTTTACGGGAGCCAGCCCCGAACCAGAATACCTCACCGGCCACTCTGTTAATTCACATCCTTGACTCCTGTCCCTCTCCCCCCCCCCCCCCTTTTGGTTGGCCTTCCTCCCTCCTCCACCTGGTCTCTTCTTCTTCTTGTCCTCCTCCTCCTCCTCACCCCCTCCCTCCCACCTGTCTCCTTTTCACAGTCGTCCTTTCTTAGGCTTTCTCCTCCACCGGGACCTGATCCTGTTTGTGGTAGTTGGAGAGTTCAGGGGCAACGCAGACAATGGATACCCTGAGATGGGAAGCCCCCCCCCCCCCGGTGGTTCAGGATACACTGCAGGCCCATAAAACAGCCGGTGAATTTATAGCTTGGGATGTATTTTAGGAGTCTCGAGGTTCCTTTTTTTTTTTTTTTTTTTCAGGTTTTGGATTCTCCTTTTTCTCCCGTGTTTGACGCGAGGGTTTGTGTAGTTTGACCTTCTTTTTTTTTTTTTTTTTTTTGGTGTGTGTGGTTTTTTTTTGGTGTGTGTGTGTGTGAAGGTACCCAATCCATCTGGCTACTGTATCCAGTCAACTGGGTCCTTATCTGATCACCTCAGCGGGCCGGGTGCGAACACACAGCGCCTTATCTCCGGGTGTTGTATTTCTATTCCAGAGATAATTAGCATACCGTTTGTCCTAAACCGCCATGCTACACACACACACACACACACACAGCTTAGAGAGAGGGAAAAAAGGTACATCTTATTTAGTATCTAACGCAGATGCAGGGAACAATGCTGTGTGTTGTGTGTAAGCCCAGTCTGAGCCCGCTGCAGCATCCCCGGTTCCCCTCGCTGCAAGCTCTGGGCCCGTTGGACAAGGAGGTCCGGCTCAGAAACATGACAGCTGTGTCTGGGATCACACTTCTCTGTTACAGGCGGAGGCGGGGGGGGGGGGGCGCCTGACCACGGGCCCAATAGCAGCCCCAGAAACCATCCCTGCAACCCCTCTTTCCCCGTCCACCGTCCACCCCCCACCCCCCGCCCCCCTTGCTCGCATGCTCAGGAAACCCCTCCAGGGCTCCCCCCCTGGCCGCGTCCAAACCTGGGCATCGCCGCTGCCGTTTGTGCCTCTCGCTTTCAAGGCCGGCCAAGAGCCTCTCCTCCCTCCTCCTCCACCTCCTCCACCTCCTCTCTGCTCGTTCTGAGCCGAGAGCCTCCCCCTGCCACCTGGCACAATGACTCGGCTCGCTGCTCCGACTGTGTGTGAGAGTGCGTGTGCACGTATACTGTGTGTGTGTGTGTGTGTGTGTTGAAGGGTGTACCTTTGGCTGTGTGTTACGGTATATGCCTGCACTTTTGTTTGAGCATTGTTCGAGTAGGTGTGTGTGCGCGCAACAGCATTGTACATGTTCACAACTGTGTGTGTGTGTGTGTGTGTGTGTGTGTGTGTGTGTGTGTGTGTGTGTGTGTGTGTTTGCTTAATACCCCCATCCTCTCAGGCACCGGGGGCCCTTTTCTCTAAAACGCGTCAGTGATTTTGGCTCCGCAGCCGGCGACAACACGGTTGGTTTTCAGCACACTACCGGCGAGGGCTTACCTCTCAGCCAGGGACGGCCAAGCAGACACTTTCCCTGGACAGTCCCCCAGCCTTACCCTATATACACACACACACACACACACACACACACACACACACACACACACACACACACACACACACACACACACACAGACAATCCTACAGCATCCTCATCCAAGCCTGAGAAACATGGTAAAGGAATACTCCGGCTGATCCAAAGGGAGTGGCCGATTCCAATTTCTCCTTGAGTGGATACCTTTATGATGGTGTGTGTGTGTGTGTGTGTGTGTGTGTGTGTGTGTGTGTGTGTGTGTCTGATGTATTGCAATGAGTCGTTTTCTCACTGTTTTGGGTGGAAACATGGCTGCTGGGCTGTTATGCTTGAGATCTTTAGCGATATAAAAAGGTAGGATCGTTTAATTTTTTTTTAATTTTGATGCAGCCCACCCCGAATACGACAGCCGCAAATATACAGTCAATCAGCTGAGAGCGCAATATCAAATATTAGTCCGTGCCGTCTTGTCAGTTCCCTTTCAACTCGGTGCCATCGATTGTGCTGCTCTGCCAGGCCTGTCAGGCGGGCTGATTTACTGCTGTTTTACCTAATACACTGAAATGACTCTGTTTGTAAAAGAATCGGAGGAGAAACCACCCACACGCGCAGCACAATGTTTTTTAACGGTGAGAGCGAACGACGACGACCCGGTCAATCAATGCCGACAAAATAAAAAAATAATTAAAAACCTGTCGCCTTTCTGTTTCAAAAGGCGCAAAAACTCACAAACACTTTTTAAAAAGCTGATCGGTTGATCTGCTGCCAGAGAAGGAGAAAAGCAGTTGCGGCGTCTAGACGCGGCTCATAAATCAGGCAGTTGTTGTGTTTTTTTCTCCACATTAATAAACCCCAATGACAAAACTGCCTATTAATCATAACGCTGTGTGTGTGTGTGTGTGTGTGTGTGTGTAAATTTCACGAACGGAGAATAAAAAAAACACACTCAGCGCTACTCTGGTTGAATAAGAATCACATTTGTGTGTGTGTGTGTGTGTGTGGGGGGGGGGGGGTATGAAACTGTCACGATGACCTGCGGGGAAGATAATACGTCCTTCAGTGTAAGTGTTGCAGTGTCTGACTGTGTCAATGCCACAACATGAGTCATGTACTGTATGCAATTCTTCACCCGCCCCCGGAGGTCACACACACACACACACACACACACGCACACGCACGCACACGCACGCACACGCACGCACGCACGCACACGGCTGCTGCTGTTGTGTGCCAATTTAACAGAAAACATTACAGGTTCCCTTTTTTTGGAAAATGTTTCTTCAAGCTGTTGTTTATCTGTGTGGAAATATCCTCTTAAGTATCATAAAACACTCCCAAGCAGCTGCCAATAAATACAGAAACTCAGCTTTACAAAAAAAATAAAAACTTGGATGTAATGCCAGTTTGTTTTTTGGTTGTTGTTGTTTTTTTTGCACGCGTGTTGTCGGCGTCTTGGTCCCGTTCCAAGCTCCGTCTGACGTCTGGGATTTTTTTTTTGCATTTTTTTTTGGTGGTTTGTGATAAGCGGCAAGTCAGGAAAGTTGAGATGAGAATCTTCTCTGTCTGTGTTCTTATTTGTGCTGTTGTTTCAGCCATGTCAGATAGTGTAAACACACTGCGATACAACTCGGGGGGGGTTATCAGATCTGTAATTGTCTGTGTCTCTTTTGGAGAAAGCGCACCGCTGATTTCTTTCGGGGTAATATCTACAAACATAATCCGCCAGTCGACTTGATGCGCTTAAAAACCGGCTCCTCCGTCTCCGAGTGGGACGCCGACAACACGAGTGTGTGTCCCCACAAAAGATGCACAAAAGAATACACTCCATAGGAAACTGTTTAGATATGTGTGTGTCTGTGTGTGTGTGTACGAGTGAAAGCCATGTGTGTGTTCCACATGCATCAAGAAGTCCCGATAAGATTTGAGCTGTTTTTCTAATTAGAAGTTGCTGGAATTGTGATCATTATTTTCCCCTCAATTAAATGATACAGCCTCCTGCAAAAAAAGGAGCGTCTAATCAGTTTGTAATTAATGCCGTGGAATTTTCTCTCACTGCCTGCCGCTGTTTCCACTTCCCATTAAAACAAAACATAAAGCCGTTGTCTTTGTATGCTCTTTACTAAAAATAAAATATTAAAAAAAAAAAAGGCATTCAAGCTCCACTGTGGATTCAATGTGAAACCGGCTGCACGTGTTTCAGTGGAGAATAGATGATATATTTAATATTTCTACAGCGAAAGCAGAAAATCTGGATGCCTAACATTGTATTTAGGTATTTAAATGAATGAATACAATACAAAAAAATAAAGCTGAATATAGTAAGAAGGGACTCTTTAAAGGCTTATATTAGCTCTTAGTAATCATAACCATCGTCCAAACATTTTGCGCAGATATTTATGTTTCAAGAATGCAGACGAACGTTTTATTTTTCATCGTTCGCTAATTTTCTTCCACCGTGACGTTGTTTTTTTTGTTTTTTTTTACTGATAGTTTCTACTCTTTGTCCAAATGA
Organism: Embiotoca jacksoni; assembly: GCF_022577435.1. Taxonomy (NCBI): domain Eukaryota; kingdom Metazoa; phylum Chordata; class Actinopteri; family Embiotocidae; genus Embiotoca; species Embiotoca jacksoni. Next base: position 427,401 of record NW_027185236.1, on the reverse strand, counting down.
GGAAATGTTTGCATGCTACCATGCTAAAGTAAGACGATGATAAATACACCTGCTAAAATGTTAGCATTATCCCTCAGCCCCTGTTAGCATTTAGCTGGAAGCAGCACTTTGCAGCCTCACCGGGCGGCGTGGAGACGTCCTGTTTACATCTCAGAAACAGTAAATGGGACTGAAGATACACAAGACATCCAGAGGAAATAAAATGCCGGGCCTTGAAATAAAGCTGCGGTTTGGATATTACATAAATACTGTGACTTAGTGTTATGATTTTTAGTAATCTGACCGGTTTGTCACGCAACAAGAACGCCAGCCGCACCGAGAGAGGAAGAAACAACCCTTCCAGTTAGCTTTACTTAAACTAAATAAGCTCAAATACACGAGAAAGAGATCTTTGATTTTTTTTTTTCCATTAATGCAATACGGTATTCCTTTCTGGAAGTCTTCTGAGTGTTGCGTCAGATCCTCAAAACGAGGATCGTTCGGGTCGACTTTAAAACGGAGGATCTCTCGAACATCTCGCCGATATTTGAAAAGAGAGAGAGAGAAAAAAAAGAAAAGAAAAAGACAAGAAATCCCCCGAGGCCACCGGAGGGCAACGCACGGTGTGCCAAGACCCTCTTTCATCTTCATAAAGAGTTGGACGGGAGTTCTGAGATTCGAGCCCGCAAACGCGTCTGAGGGAGTAAATTAGCGTCTGAGCTGCGCAGGCTTCCACACGCAGTCAGTCAGTCAGTCAGTCATTTAGTCCGTCAGTCAGTCGGTCTGCGGATAAGCATCTGGATGAGCTCAGGTGATTACACTCTTTAGGCCAATGCTAATTGGAAGGTCTTTGCTCTAAGTACTGTAAAAGTATTAATTAAAGAAGACCATTAATCAAGGCCTTTGGCAGCCGAACGAAGGGGAAGACAGCGAGGAGGAGGAGGAGGAGGAGGAGGGGGGTGGGAGGGGGGGGATTTTCTCCGAACGAGTGAAGCTCACTTCCTCTGTGGGTGTGATCAGAAACTTCTCGAGTACTGTGCAGCGGAAGGAGAGGATGACTGAAGGGGTCACGGAGGTCAACGCTGCTCCCATCATGCAGCGCTCCTCCACCGTCCACAACAACACCGAGGAAACACCGAGACGTCAAGCTGCTGCACCGGCGTTACGGAACATTATCGACACCGTTCACCATGCTGCTCGAGACTCAACTGGAGAAAGAAAAGAAGAAGAAGAAGAAAAAAAAAAAGCCACATTTCTGTATATTCTGTTGACTTGATGACTCTCAAAGTCCTTACAGCCACACCAAAACTATTCCATACTTTGAGAATATAATATGTATATGTTCTTGAAACTGTGGTTGTTGTTTTTTTTACCAGAAAGTTGCCAAACATCACAAATATATAAAAAAATGTGTTTAACCGCACTAAATTGACGGGAAATGTATCTTCTAAAATCAGGAATACGTGGTCAGAAAGTAAATATAAAGATTGTAGTTCACAATACTCCGTTGAAGGGAAACACTTTATTCAGTATCATCAGAGCATTCGGGATTTGAGTTTGAATTTCAAAAGGCATCAAACCGTTGTTTTGTTTTTTTTGTCATATGGTGTTGTACTACTATTTACATAAAATCCTGTTTGGTAATCAGCTGTTTTTGCCGTGAAGGTTTTAGGGCTTATATATTTCTAGAGCATCAACGGACAGGAAGTTGATATTTTCTGCAAAACCGGACTACATTCATTGACAAACTTTAATACTTTTTTTTAGTTGGTGGGAGGAAGGGGGGGGGGGGGGTAAACTTAAATAAAGAAGCAACAGATTTATCATCAGAAAACGTCAGGTTTTACTTCGACGTTCACGGACAAAGTCGCAAGACGCTTTAATGTTCTCGACGGTCATTTGTTGCTTCCTCTTATTTTCTTAAGTTTACCTGCGGTAATCAAAGCTGCTGCCGAACGCCTCCCTTCATGAATAACTCATGCGCATTTCTCCGGGATGCTTCAACCTCGGCGGAAAGTGCTATAGCTTGGACAAACACAGTCGTGTTTGGACACGGGAAAAATATTCATATTCCCCGGCAGTTCTCAGCCCCTCTCTCCTCCCTCCCCCCCCCCCCTCCCTCCTCCACCTCAGACTTAAAAGTTGAAAATTATACACCGCTTCTTATTAAAAGCTGCGATTATTGCCTTGAGCCTTAATTTATACATATGCATGTATTTAAGCTGTAAATATGCAGACGGACGGCGCGGGGGAAGAGCAGCGGTGGAATCCTATTATATCCTACCTGTGAGATGTAGAGTGGTAAGCCCTCTGACTCCCAGCAGAATGGGACCGCAGAGACAAAAGGCATCAGTGCTAAACGACTGAGGTGATTTTAATCACATGCTCTCAGAGAAAGAAAAGAGCGAAGAAAAAAATAACATCTGAAAACCAATTCAGCGAACAAAGGCCCGAGTGTTCCCCCCGCGATCGAAGAGGAGAAGAGGACGAGTGAAAGAATGAAAGCGGAGAAATAGGGTTTTATCGCGGGGTTTTTTTTTTTTTTTTTGAGTCTGAACTAAAGGTTGGGGTTCAGAAAGGAGACGAGGAGGGAGGAGGGAGAATCAGAAACCCCCTTCTAGTCAGCGGGGATATTTCATTTCTATCTCTTTCTCCCCATCTCCTTCCATAAAACCCGATGAACATCATTTTCCCGTCTGTTCCCACTCTCTCTTCTTTCCCCGGACCACGTTATTTGCAAAATGGCTGCTGAGGGGTTGGGAGGATGATGCTCAATTTGTAGAGCGTCTAAAACCGTGAAAGAGGCTGTGAGAGACAAGGGGGTCGGGGGGTCGGGGGGGTCGGTGCTCAGGTTTCCCTAATGGCTGCGTTGGGATCGGCCCCACGCTCTGATTGGCCTGTTAAATGATTTTCTGGGCTCGGGGCCCAGCCGCGACTCCGACAAAGTTTGTGTGTGCGTGTGTGTGTGTGTGTGTGTGTGTGTGTGTGTGTGTGTCCGGCAACAGACGGACAAAAAAAACAGCTAATGAAAAGGGGAAGCTGACAACATCGATGTGGTGGTGCGACGGCGAAGGGAGGGGTTGGGACGTCCGAACGCGGAGAGGAAGATTCCCAGTCGGCAAAAAAAAAGGCTAAAAGTAAAAGACTGATGGCTTCGGTTTATGAGCTCTAGAAAAGAAAATGCAAAAGAAATTAGAAAAGTGCAGCAGTAATGAAAAGTTACAGAAAAAAAAAAATCAGACGTAAAACTTTTCAGCGCAGTAATAAACGGAGGCCCGTAAGACACCCGAGTTTTCAGACCGCCGCTTAAAACAAACCTTTTTGTGTGTCCGTGTTGGCCGAGAAGTTAAGCAGCACAGTGTGTAGTTCATTTTGCATCAGGGACTTCTGATATAAGTTGTGTTATTTCACTTTTTCCTGACAAAACTATGAACTGATGGCAAAAATGTAATAACTAAACGTCGTCTGAAAACAAGCAGCGCTTTTAGTTCTTAACGACTTGATTTTCCAATCGAGCCCTAAAAACTGTTGGTCCGACAAAAAAAGCAATTTATAGACAAAAATCTTTGGCTCCAGGAAATTTCAAAGGGCAAAGATGGATTCAAATAAACAGCTGTAACCGACTTCCCAAACTTTTGTGCTAATTTAACCGCCTGCAAATGTGACTTTCAACTGAAATACACTTAAAAATCAGCATCCCTCCTTTGCTTTTATTTATCGTAAGCCCACTTTTTTTTTGCCACTAAAAACTTGGAAGCATTTGGTTCGTTGGACTCTTGCAGTGAAAAATAGTGTCAAACACAAAGCGATTCAACAAGTATGCGAGTCGGCAAGTATACAAAAACACGCTGAGAGGCGAGAAACTCCAAAAACACAGTAGACGCATGCCACATGCAATTTTATTACACAAACGTACTCAAATCAAACTTTTCTTTTTCTTTCTACCATAAGACTGAGAAATATTACAAACCCTGCTGTTTGACGTGAAGGATTTGCTGACGTAAGAACTTTTTGCAGAGTCAGCATTCTGCAGCAACAGTTCAGACTGCAAAGCCGATGGCAGGTGAGTCTTTATCAAACTCGGAGACGGTCGGCGGGTCCCGTGTGATCATTTCTCCGATAACGACTTTGAGACCACGACATCCACCCAGCTCACACACACACACACACACAAATGTACTTTTTTTTAAGAGCTCATAAAGGAGGGAAGTTACAGCTGCACGATCGTTCACGGTCAGAAACGAAGACAATTCTCTCTCCAGCAGTCGAGCGAAACAGAAAAATTCAGCCCCCTGAAACCAAAATCTCATTAATCTGGTTTAATGTACAATTTAGCTCAAATGCAGGTTGGCTGCGGGTCCATCAAAGGCGTCGCGACGGCGGCGCAGCGGAGAGGAGGAGGAGGAGGAGGAGGAGCGGAGGAGTCCGTTAGCGCAGCGCAGCCACATGAAGGTGCATTAGCTCCCCTTTTTTTTTTTTCTTTTTTTTTTTCCATTACTGTTTAACTTATCCACGCTCTTTCACAATCCCTTTTTTACAAGGTCAATGTAAAATTAACTTGAAATGTATACCTCCTCCAGCAATCACTCCCTCTCATTTCGGGAAATTTCTTTTATGCGGGAAAATTGTGGGAGTGGAGGAGAAGGAGGAGAAGAAGAAGAAGAAGAAGAAGACCCAGGTTTTTCTTTTTCTTTTTTTTTATTCCTGCAAAAAAGAACACACAATTCACGATGTTGATAATGTGAAGAGTTCTCACTTAATTAAACTTGTGCACGCAGTGCAAAGTTTAAAAAGAAAAAAAAACACACTTATGTCATGCCGTGAAAGTGGGCAAATTATCAAATACAAATTAATTAAGTGTTTTGAATCCGAGTTCGGGAGCAATGAATTGCATTTAGAAAATTAAAAAGATATGGCTGGGCTCCTCACTCTGGCTGAGTATATAATTTATTACTAGAAAGTTCAAAAAAAAGAAAGAAAAAAACACGACATACACGGCGCCGCTCTAATTTTATATATTAGGATATTGGAATGATTTTCAGAACAGTTGTCTCCCTGGGACAATGCTCGGACAAATTTTTAATTAAAATAAATATGGAGATGGGCTGAAGTGAAACGGATAGACATCGCGCTCGCCGTCCGAAGGGCTGAACGTCGCAGGTTTTTCTTTGTCGTAGGAAAAAAGGTCGAATCATTAGACGGGTTAAAAAAAATAAATAAATAAAAGTGAGGCTCGCCCACGGCGGAGGCCTCTCAGGTCAGCGGTGACGCAACGCGAGCCATCGCTCCGAAGCACGAGGCAACAAGCGTCCCCCGAAGGGTTTAAAACCAGGCGGTGGTAAAAGGCTGCTCCACAGTACAACAGGGGGGAAAAAAAAAAGGTGATATGTCTATCATCTTTGACATTTCACTGAGAAATTTGAATATGAATGCGGTAAAGGGGGAAAAAAGCAAACGTTGGGATGTTAGGGCTTCCCCTCGTGAAAGGTCTTCGTCCTAAAAAGACGCGCAACGCCACTCTCTGCCCACTCTTAACGACTTTACAGCCTTATCTAGGGGCGGGGGGGGGTCCATTCAATTCCTCCTTCAGACATCTTGTTCATTAAATCCTTTCATATCCTTTTCCCTTTTTTTTTGCCGCCCCTTCTCTCTTTACAATTCTGTCGCTCTCCAGAAGTTTGAAGGTTTTCTTTTTTTTTTCTCCGCCGCCGCGCCGTCTCGCCGCCGCTATTATGCCGCCCCGCGAATACCGGCGTCGGGTCGAGAGTGTGAGCGGACGAGAGAGCGCAACCCCCCCCTCCCAAAAAAAAAAAAAAAACATCGAGTTAATTAACACCATGTCGGCAAAGCAGACATAATAGTACACCTCGGAAAAAGACTTGACATTGAGATGGACGGATAAGTCATTAATTGGTTTTCTTATTGGTACAATGGCGGCAGCAGAAAGGAGGGAAGGTCACGGCGACTTTGACAGCGGACCACAACTATATTATGTGCGGGAAAGCAGGCGGCGGGAGGTGGGGAGGGATTTTTGAAAGGGGGGGGGGGGGCAGATGCAAAGTCGATGGGAGATTAAAAAAAAAAAAAAAAGAAAGAAAGAAAGAAAAAGGAAAGCTGTGAAACAAAGTAATTACACCTGAGATGTGAGTCCGGGGCTGCAGGTCACGCCGACCACAGCTGGACTGGATTCACCCAACCTGAAGGCCCCGCTGCTTGTTCTCCTCCTCAAAACCTACCCTCCTCTTCCTCCCTCCCTCCTCCTCCTCCTCCTCCTCCTCCTCTGGGGGTGGGGGGGACGCGGTGGCACCCAGCTGAAACGCATATAATTCCAGCGCAGAGATGAACGCCGGCGATAGGGCGGGGAAGGGGGAATACGGAGAGATAATTACGGGTGATACTCGTGATTGTGAACGCGGCGGTGTGAAAAGGTGGGCCGCGAGATAAAACACTCATCAGAGAGGCGGCGAGGAGAGAGCTGGATAAACAAACGCAGGAGGGGGAGGAGGGCGGCGGAGAGGGAGGGGGGGGGTGGGGACAAGAGAGAGAGAGAGAGGGGGAAAAAGGGAGAGATAGAGGAGGAGAATGGCAAGGTCAAAGGCAGCCAGATTAAGGTTACGCCTTTGCATAGCGAAAAGGATTCAGATAGTATTTAAAGTAAATAAATAAATAAATAAAAACAGGCCTGCGATGAGAGGACTGCATCGCGACGCGTCTGGGGGGAGGAGGAGGGGGGGGGGTCAACGTGTCGTAATCGTACAATCTGCAAGCGATGACACTCTTCGGAGCGGAGAGGAATCTGGGTTGTGATATCCTCGTATTCAAAGTGATGATTGCAGTCGAAAAGGAACCTTTTTTTTTTTCTTTCTTTTTAAGCATCTCAACAAAAAAAAAAAATCTGCATATTCTGACAGTTTTTTTTTTTGTGTGTTTTTTTTTTAAAATCAGGAGTTATTGGCCGGAAGAGTTCATGTGAACAGATAACGCGCAACAGGCCATCAAAAGGGGAAAAAAAAAAAAAAACCTCCAGATACATTCCTCTGCAACAGTTTGACTTCCTCTGCACTTCGAGTTGGCGAGCTGCTGAGGTAGCGCTGCACAAAAAAATAGAGATAAGAGCATGTCAGATGCGTGGCCTTGTTTGATACGTGTGTGTGTGTGTGTGTGTGTGTGTGTGTGTGAAGGCGTACGTGTCCACTCATACAGGTGTACATGGATGTTGGCCACAGCAGCGATGTTTATCACTTTCTCCCCTTCGTTCTCTGTCGAACTCTCTTTCCTTTTTTTTTTTTAGCTCCTTCGTGCAGACACGGGCGATAACAGACACAGATAGCACTTTATGGCATGAATGATAAGGAGACACCACTCGTGCGTCCCAACGGGGGAGGTGGGGGGAGGGGGGTGGGGGTGAGGAGGGAGGGCAGCAAAAAAAAAAAAAAAGAAACCCAAATGAAGGCGGCCGTTATCGGGGACATCTGACACTTAATGCAACTCCATTTTGAAGTAATATGTGTTTCGTCTAATGGATTTGAGATTTCAGGGCTTTTGAGTTTATCGATTCATTTCGTACACTTTGTCCTCCGAAGGATATTGCCGGCCGGCCGGCCCCCGAAATGTGTACAAGATGCCGCCGATACCGATATTATGAATGGTTTCGCTTGTTTTTTGTTTTTGTTTTATGTTGGCGAGATTAGTTCCTTCTGAACGGTTTCGGTTGAGTTTGCAGTGTGTGGCGTTTAGGCCCGTTTGCATGCGTGGGAGACCTCCGGCCAATTATCTGATCTGTCCTTCTTGTTGCACAATTTTCTCCTTTATCGAAATCAAGCTTGTTTCCTTGTACAAATGTGACAAAAAAACAACAACCAAAAAAAACCCCCCAAAAAACCAGAAAAACAAAAGTAAGCCGGGTTAGTCGGTGTGTGTGTGTGTGTGTGTGTGTGTGTGTGTGTGTGGTGCCTCGAACGTCTCCAAAAGTTTATTCTATTTAAAATTATGAAAACACGAGGCTGTAATACAGACCATAAACAACACAAAGCTAATATATTTCTTGACACGAAGCCTCTTCTTCGCCCGTCAAACAAGACAAATGAAAACGGGCCGTGAATGAAATCAGCATTTTTTTTGTTGCTGTTGTTTTTTTTCCTCCTCCGTCGCTGCAACGCTTCCATTTTTCAGTCGAGATCATTATTCGTCCGCGAATGTATCCCCCCCCTCCCACCACTACCCCCCTCCCAGATAATAATAATAAATAGAGAGAGAGAGAAAAAAAAAAAAAACCAAATTAATTTATCAAACTGTCTTTAAATAAATGCAGTTGTCAGTGAGTTGTGAGCAGCGTGGCAGAAGCATGATGCCGAATTTATTAAAACTCTCCGCCGCTCTTCTCTCATCCTTTTCCCCCTTTTCCCCCGCAAATGCATTCATCTTTGTGACGAGGGGAATATGAGTGAGATCCCAATCACGGCTCAAGGTGCTTTATTGAGCCGTTTTAGGTGTTTTTTAGGTGAGTCTGTCTGACTACAATCAGGTGGGGCTTTCAGAAATAAGTAATGGCATTGCCGGGAGATACTCGGCAGCCATTACATATCTGAAATATGCAGGTTATAAATCATTTTTTTTTTGCTGCTTTTAAATGTTTTCTCTCTTTTTTTTTTTTCCTCCCCCCCCCCACCCACCCACCCACACGCTGACCTTAAAAAGGGTGATGGGAGGTTGGAGATTGTGGTTTTATTAAAGAAATGTGACACGGGAGTGATGAAAATGCATTACAAATGGATCTGAAGACTTCTTTTTTTATTTTTTTTTGTGACCTAGAAACTGATTTTTCCACGACAGCTGAAGAAAAAGAAAAAAGAAGGTAAAAGCAGATTAAAGTCGTACGCGACTTTGTAATGTTCCCAGAGGTCGATGCTTTTAAAAAAATAAATAAAGAAAACCAGCGACGTCTTCCCGAGGTGCTTGGCGATGCCAGCGCTACCTGTTTGTATATCGTACACCGGCTCACTTTAAACCACTTTTTCCTTTTTTTTTTGTTGAGGGGGGTGGAGGGGTGGGGGGGCAACTCAGATGCAGATGTGCCGCCGTGAGCCGCGAGTGGGAAAGGAGACTCAAACCCGTCCAGACGTTATCTGCCTCTGATCCGAGCCCCCCGAACGCTCGGATAAACAAGTCCCTTTTCCCAATTGTGTTTGGAGAGGGAGTCGTTCGCCCCGCCGCGCAGCCGCCGGGCCCGTGGGCTGCAGCTAGAGAGAGGTCCACTTTGTGCAACACACCGGGCGGATATGAAGAGCAGATGTCCTGTCTGCTGCTATCCGGGCTCCAGACCGAGAGCTGCTGCTGCTGCTGCCACACGTCAATGAAGATGACGAGCTGGGAAGTGGAGGCCCAAAAAGCTCACAGGGTTGGTTTTTTTTGTGTTTTTTTTTTTTGCAAGTCTATTTTTGGGGAAGCAGGTCGGCGGTTTTTTTTGAAGGGAGAGCTTAGTTGTCGCAGGCCTCTTGTTTTCTGCAGCCAGGAGAGATTGTGTCAGGACTCTGCTCACTGAGCCCCCGGTGGCCGGCCGAGGAAATGACACCGTATAGTTTGTCAGTGTTGGGGAGGGGGGGGGGGGGGATTATGATAATATCCACGGGTCATCTGAAGTTAGATCGGTTTTTAATTACAGCGGCAACGTTTCCCATAAGAAACGTCACCGAACTCTACTGTGAAAAGTTTGTTTCGCCATTCGGACTCAACTTTTTTTTTTTTTAAATTTACTGGACTGAAACTGAAAATTAGCTTCAAACGAGTTAAGAATCTCTTACACTTTTTATAATTACCGGAGACACCATCTTTTTCTCTGTGCTTAATTAGAAAGAAGGTTTTTCTGTCCATTTGCTTTCTTTTGTTTCACAGGACTGTCACCAATCCCCTCCGAGACACCAAAGCTCCAACTCCTTCCATCCCTCCCTCCCACTACTCATTTAAACTTATTTCTTTCTTTTCCTTTCCTTTTTTTTTTTTTTTATAATAATGCTGATTTTATCTCGGTCATAATTGCGGTATAATTATGGGAAGGTAATTCTCCCGGCGGTGCGCGGCCAGGTCCGCTGCCACAGCGTGAGCAGAATCTGCTCGGAGGTTAAACTCCTGATTTGAAATTGAGAGGCAGAACGATGGGGAGGATACGAGAACGCCGCAGAATGAACAGCTAGTTAATGAGGTGAGCGAGTGCGTCTGACCTTGAGTGTTTTCTAACACAAAAAAAAAAGTGCTCGGTGTTCATTTCTGTGTGAAAAAACAAGTTTCCCACACACACACAAAAAAAAAAAAAAAAAACGCTGAAATTTGTTTCGCCATTTAATTCTTGCAAAAAAAAAAAAACGCGATGACCCGTGGAGTTTTTAAGCGGCCGAAGAAGTGACGGCGGGCGACAAAATTCACGGCATTTCCCCAAATTTAGCGACGTCCCTCCAGATGTTTCATTTGGTGACGGCAAAAATGTGCCACAAGTTTGCAACAGTGACCGAAAGAGACGCTGAAAACCTAATAATAATAAAAAAAAAAAATCCCGATCGCCACGGCAACCAGAAGAGCTACGACGTTTAACACGGCTGCAGTCAAACAGCTAGAAGATGATGGGAAACGGGTCGGTGCATCGAGGAGCTCCAGACGGAAGCTTTACACCAAATAAAAACAGAAATAGGATGTCTACGTTAATATATATTGTGTATATATCGCTTTCAAAAGAAAACATGAAGCTGAATGAAGTCGAGTTGTGTCGGGTGCTTTAGTTCATCTGGTGGTTCCAGCTAAGAAATTCTTCATTTTCTTGCAGGATTTCTTGAATATTTTTTTGTCGAAGTGCGCACAGGAAAGTGTGTTGTCTGTAAAAAAGAATAGCTTAACGCTTGCCTGGGCAATTCTTTTGAGAGTTGACCCGTTAACTTATCTCCAAAGCAGCATCTTAAAGACCCTCCGGCGTCCTCGGACCCACAACGCGCCGCACGTCTTAAAACACCGCGGCCGCTTGCTCCAGTTGCAACCGTCTTATACATACAGCAACGTTATTGTAATGGCAGCCGGGTGGGTTCTTCATGTGGCAGAAAGGGGGGGGGGGGGAGGGGGGGGGGGTGAAGGGATGACCACGGAGCGCCAACAATAGACGGGTGCAAAAAGGAGACGGAGGGTAAAAATAAAACCACACCGGGCGGTGAAGCTTCTCAGAGGTCGGAAAAGTGGCGCAACTGACGCGCAACATTGTGGGTGTGTGGGTGTGTGTGTGTGTGTGTGTGTGTGTGTGGGTGTGTGTGTGCGTGCGTGTGTGTGGGTGTGTGTGTGTGTGTGTGTGTGTGTGCGTGTGTGTGCGTGCGTGGCTTTTTTTTTGTTTTTTGTTTTTATCTCGAAGGCACCAGTTGCCCCTCTTGAATTTTTCTGTGTATCGGTGACCTTGTAATTCTTGAAGAGGCTTTTGAACCCTGACATATTTTTCTGCTGCTCAAGCTTCGGCCCCCGAAACGGAAAAATTAATCATTTCAGAAACATCACATTCTCCGAACCTTTACAGCATCGTCCTCTCGGTATGACTATCAGTCTGAATGCACGCTCTCAGGCGTGTGTGTCAGTGTGTCAGTGTGTGTGTGTGTCAGTGTGTGTGTGTGTGTGTGTGTGTGTGTGTGTGTGTGTGTGTGTGTGTGTGAAGAAAGGAGAAAAGCAGCGGAGGAAGAGGAAAGCATCGAGACGAAGGTGAGTATTCCCCCTCGGCTTCTTTTTTTTGTTTTTGTTTTTTTGTTCTGAGAACCTCGCTGTGATCCCACATCGACTGTGATGAAGTATTTTTGTTTAGTCCCCTCCCCCTCAACCTGTGTGTGTGTGTGTGTGTGTGTGTGTGTGTGTGTGTGTGTGTGTGTGTGTGCGTGCGTCTTTGATCACACACCCGCTGTGAGTGATCTGACACCTTCGCAACAAGTGCTTCGGAGGAAGAAAAAGAAATTCAAGTCAGCCATCGAACTATCACGCTCGAGTCGGCGAAGACCATGAAAAAGCTTTTCGCGGCTCGTTTTCTGTCTTGTTAAATCAGCTTTTTTTTTTTTTTTTATTATTTGTTTTGGGGCATGTTTTTAATAATGAATAGAAGTTTAATGGTCTTAACATTTCCACGGTACTTTAACTTTACCCTTTGCAGAAATGTATCAGAACGAGTCGAGGAAATCAGATTTTGAGAGGCCAGAGGTGTTCAATTAGTCGGACTTGTTCAATATTTTTCTTTTTAAATGTGGAGAATTTTTCTGCACCCTACTTTGTGAATTTAGCCCCCCCCTCCCAACACCCTCCACATACACTGGATTTCTCCTTCACAATGACACTCTAACTGGATGCCTGCAGAGTTCGGAGAGCCATCGCTCTCTCTTTCTGCGTGGTGTAATTAGAAATGCAAAGGTAAGCCTCGGGTTGTTAATAATTCAGTCTGAAGGAAGGAGGAGGAGGAAAAAAAAAAAAAGGAAGAGAAAAGTAACGGCGGGCTTTTGTTTCATAAAGCATCTCTCCAGAAAACTTTAAATTGGAAAAATTAGAGGAATAAATATGCGGCTGTTGTTTTTGTGTGTTTTTTTTTTTTTTTTTTTAATCCCAGCCTGAAGCCGCAGTTCAATCTTCAGGAGTGTCTCTTCTTTCTCGGGAGAGTTGGAGTCCCGGTTTGCTCCACAGAGGTCGACTGCAGCCCTAAGTTTCCCCGGTTAAAAAAAATAAAAAAACAACTTACAAGCTGTTTTTACCTTCTGATCCTGTAATGTTCTTTACACACAGACACACACATACTAGTACACAGAGTGTTTCCTCGCGCTGAAGTGCTATTACAAAGGCCAGGTGTTGGCTGGAGAGAGAAACGTCTGAGAGCAGGAAATCCCTGATGACCTACTTTTCTTTTTTTTTTTTTTTCTTTTTTTCAAACGGAGAGAGAAAGTGATGAAGAACGAAGAGGAAGTCACCGTCATTCATGTTACGCTTAATTACAGACGGAAAAAAAAAAAGGTGCACTTTAGAGGTTCGAACGGTACGTTTTAAAAGGACGGCACAAACTAGTTGACTTAAAAAACAACAACAACAAATGAGCATGTTTACAAAAGGAATAATTTTTTTTTTTTTTTACTTGCTTACTTTTTTTTTTTTTAAAGATTTTACTTTCTAAAAGTGAAATATAAGCATTTATGTTTTGGGCAAAGGAAGTCTAAGTAAGACTAAAGTTATACTTCAGCCTTCACCTGCTTTTATACACTGAAATTAAAGCATATTCTATGTTTTAAATATGTTAGAGAAGTTAATAAACAATGTTTTAAAAATGCAAATAACTAAAAAAGACTTGCTCCTCGTGGAAAATCAATTATAATATGACAATAAAAGATCCTAATCTGATGAATTCATTAATTCGTGTTCAAGTTTCTTTGAAAATAAAGTACAACAGTTCAAACACGCGAGTGTAATATTGCTTTCTAATATTAATAATGTCATCATCTACTAATTTTTAGGATTTAAGTCAGTTTAAGTTTAGGATATTATCAATAATCGTGATATAATCTGATCAATCTGATCTGATATTAAACACCTGCTGTGTTTACAATCAGCAATCAATTGTTTTCCCTTCCACTTTTTATTCTCTACAGACTTTCTGCTTCTCTGAACTTCGACTACAAGTGGTGAAGATTTAAAAAAAACAACAACAACAACAACAAACTACCGCCCAGTTCACACACGTTTGAAGTTCTGCTTGCGTGTTTGTTGCCACCTCCGAGGAACACAAACAAAACAAACGCTGCTGATGAAGCAGAGAGAGCAGCGGCGGCACAATTGATATGGCAGATTAAAGAAAAATATGTCACTTATCGACGGAGGCCTTTGAAGTGTTCATTACGAGTCTGCCACCGTGCTGCCGCTCGAGGTCACGGAGCAACAGCCTCTCTGTTGTCTGATCTTCCAACGCCGTTCAGTCCCCGCCGCAGGACACTGAAAGTCCCCGAACCAGTGATTTGTTTCCATGTTAGCAACTACAGGAGTTAGTCAGAAAAAAAAAAAAGAAGCACTTACTTTATATATAAACTACTTTATTTATTGTTTTTGTACATAGTTTTACTTTTCCAGCCATGCTTCATCTTTTAAAAATGTCTCATCTGTATATAACCCCTGATTTATATTTGTTTATGTTTGTTTTGCCCTTCCTGCTTGGCTTTCTATCACCAGTTGCTAATAATGACATTTCCTCTCAGGAAATATTAAAAGTTTCACCTCCCATTGAAAGACTGTTAAACACCCCCTGACGATAATATCCTTTCGTGCAAACCGATTAAAAGATTAAACTGTAGCTTGTATTATTTATACGTTACGAGACTTCCTTAAAAATGGCCCAAATGTTTCAACTTTCATGAAGTCTTTTTTTGTAAGTTGTATCTCCAGGAAATGTCATGTTTTGTAGATTTGTCGTGGTTTCGAACCCGACACCAGCAACGTATACACGCACATTACCGCTCTTGCTGTTACACAAATTAAAGTACAGGCCTACCGCACACACGCACACACACACGCACACGCGCACACACACACACACACACACACACACACACACACACACACACACACACACACACACACACAGCTCCTCTCACAGAGCAGCCTGTCAGTCAGCTGAGGGGAGACTAAAGACCTGAGATGTGTATCTGACATTTCGCCAGTCAAGCATTACGTCTGACCTGGTCGGTGAATGCCCGGCCCTCCCCGGTACCCCCAGTCTATCCCTCCGCACCACCCTCCTTCCCCATCCTCACCCCCAAAACTTTGTTATCGGGCCGTTCGGCGGGGATGCTCGGCTCCTCCCCGGGCCGCTTTGTGCTCGACGGCGAAAAGGCTGGAACTTGAGAAAGTGCAGGTTTGTGTCTGTGAGAAGCTCTTGTCCCTGAATGGGCCGTCTTGAAAGGGGCCTTAAAACACACTTTCACCACTTTTTTGAGATAAAACACACAAACACACACACACACACACACACACACACACACACTGCTCGCTCACGCTACCGCGCTGCTGTGAGTTGGTAGTTCCACATCAGTCGTAGAGAAACGGGGTGATTTAAATCCAACATTATCTGGATGTGGCGGCTGCGACGTTGGACCACCAGCTTCATCTCGGCTTTTAGAAATGACTCAAATTTGTTTTTTTTTCCACCAGCTTCTCACACTAACAGCGTGCGCCACACTGCGGTTTAATAGCTGTTTCCTTTATTGGGTTAGAAACTTTATTATTGTAAGTCCTAAAAAAAAAAAAGAAAGAAATGATGTTACATAAATTAACTTTTGCAAATGATCAAGTTCACAAAGTTTCATTTAATTTTCCAGTCAACCAAAACAAAGCAGAAATTGCTTTTTATATATTTTTTAATAAAGTGCTCTCAAACACTTTATTTAGTTATGTTTTTATTAAAAGTGGAATTATGGGAAATCTAAATAAGAAAACATAAGCCAACTAAATAAGTAAAAAAAAAGCTCCTAGAAACTACTGGTTGTCATTTTTTGGAGTGAAATTAAAACCCGACTTTTATCCCGACTTCTCTTACCGTCACTTTAAGTGAAATCACTCGTTATTATCGTTTATATTTTCTGCCTATTTCTTGCACATGCGGTCGCAAACACAGTGTTGTGTGTGGTTTTCTAACAACTATTAGTTACTGACAGAGCAAGTGTGTGTGTGTGTGTGTGTGTGTGTGTGTGTGTGTGTGTGTGTGTGGTGAGGGCTCACTAAGTGGAAATTGATGAGCAGATAAAGAGATGGGCCCAAAGAAGGGCTCGACCGTGAGATAGTAGTTTGAGGTCTGGTTGTGACTTCACGATAGGTGGCAACCTGAAGTCTGCACAGCACAACAGGAAAAAGAATATATTTCTTTGGAAAGTGTCGCAGCCGAAATAAATAAACGAGAGCCGAGAGGGCGTAAAGATTCCCATTTGCACAGTGCAAAAAAAACCAAAAAAAAACTGCAGGGGCGACATGCCTCCTTCTTTATTTCGATGCGCAGCACATGCAGGACTGCATTCCACCAGCCCGGGATAATTAAGGGTGAAAAATCCTTGTCATTGCAGGGAGGAAGCTCTTTAGGTACCAATTCACCCTGATGAATAAAACCCTAATTAATCCACTTAATCTGCTGCATGAGATTATTCCCCCCTCCCCGTTTTCACAACCATGCACTGTACACTGCCTGTCCTGAATAATAAAAAGGTCCAGGAGAAAAAAAATATATATTTATATATAAAAGGGGTGGGGAAGAAAAACATTATAATTCCCATCCAAACTTATGTGATAAGGTCTTGATCTCTCTATTATTTTTGCCCTGGGTTTTACAGCCAGTAGCTGCGCGGCTGAAAGTGTGTCATAAAAAATAAAAAATAAAAAGGCAGCATGAAAGGGCAAAAGATCAACAGTAATCATACTTGTCTTGGAAGACCTTGTGGCGGCATTGTGCTGCCCTCCATCGTATGTCTGCAGCCATTTTTCACAGCAGCTGTAAATATACGACGAGTCCGGGGCGCCCCCCCCCGGGGGGGGGGGGGGGTTTGAGGTTATACGACTTCCTCGGATTTACAACGAGGATTCAAGAACTCCGCTTTATTGAGAGGTTTTTATATCGAAGCACGTGGAGGAAAAAAATCTGTGTCTCTGAGATATGAAGTGCAATGATTTAACGGGTCGTAGAATTGAATTACAATGAAAAACACACCAGAAAATTCCCTTAAATTTAAGTTTGTGGTTTTTTTTTTTTTTTAAATCAACTTTCTAAGTAGGCGTTGAGTTAAAAATCACTAAAATAGTCCCCTTTTTTTTTTCCCTTTCTTTTTTTTTTTTACACAAGAAAATTATGCAAAAAAAACAATACCAGGCACTTCATATTCTTAGTATGAAACCGTGATGCAAAATGTGATGACTTCCAGTGACTCTTAAAACTTCATAGAAAACCCAAAGCATGGCCGCCGCCTCCTCACTCGTATGCTTAGTCACAGAAGACAGACATGCATATTGTCAGGTACTGTAGAAAGTGAGAAGCAGCTAGTGTTTCTATGAATGTGTCTGTCTTTCACTGTGTGTGTGTGTGTGTGTGTGTGTGTGTGTGTGTGTGTGTGTGTGTGTGTGTGTGTGTGTGTGTGTGTTTTAGGTTACAAGCCTCATGGTTCCCCAGATCGCCTGCCCCTTGTCATCGGGCACCATTATACGTCTCCCTCCACCTCCCTCTCTCTCTCCGGCTCCTTAAAGTCTGTTCCTTCAACACACACATGCACACGCACACGCACACACACACACACACACACACACACACACACACACACGGAGAAAGAGGCTCGCGTTCAATTCAAACTGTTTACCGGGGGAAACTTTCAGAGAGGGCAGACAGAGCTACCAGGCTGTGTCAGAGGCTTAGTGCATTAAATCAGAATTTCTACGTCCAAGCAAGCAGCTTATAACTTTTTTTTTTTCCCCACTGAATCGCATTAGTCGTGTTTATCGATACAGTTTTTGCGAGTGAATTATTTAAAAACTGGCTCTGGTGATACGGCTTCTCCGTGAGCTTAATCACTCATTATCATCCACGGTGGATCAAATATTCACCAGCGCTCACAGAGCGCGGAGGCCTCGTATAAAAAGACCTTTATCAGCCCCCACCCCACCCCACCCCCGCCCTGTAACCGGGAAATCGATATCCACACGCTGCATATGATAAGCAAATATGTACGAAACAAAAAAAGGAAGAGGAAAAAAAAAACAGAAAAAGTGAGAGAGGCTGTTTGAAATGCAGCACTTTGGAAAGAGAAATAATTCAGCTTAAAACAAAATGCAAGTCCGCAATCAGAAGTTAGAAGATGAATTCAGTCACTTTGACAGATAATCTCAAGACTCAACAAGCAGCCAACGAAAGAATTTTATTGTTTTTAAACGCCAATATTACAGCGATATTTGTGAGTTGTTGTTTTTTGTTTTTTTTACAGTATCTATTAATATTGAGTGTGCACGGCGGCGGCGGCGGCGCTGGTGATCTTATCGCGGCGGTGTAAACACATTTTGTGTTTTTCTTGTGCTGCGGCGGTGATGAAGAGACGGGCTCTCTCTCAGGTTACCGGCCGGCCCTCCTACCGACGTACCGGCAAAATCTAACGCTAACGCTTTTCTTTCTTTTTTTCTACCCACAATGCTCTATTTTTATTCGAGAATATGTGTTTCTGAACGGGACCACCAAGTCCTGCACTTCTCTATCAAACTGCATCTGATGGGAGTAAACTTATTTATTTATTTTTTACTTTTCTGGAAAGATATCGACGAGCGCTGATAAATAATAATAAAAAAAATATAGAGTGTGCAGTTGTCTGCCCGAGTTGATTTCTGTTGTTAAATTTAGACCCTGGGCTTCATGTAATAGTTCCAAAAAAACACGTTTAATATGATGTGTCACCTTGAAACTACACGACTTGTCCTGGTTTTATGAAAATCACTTGACTTGGGTTCCAAAAAAAATCCTCAAATTAAAAAAAAAAAAAATCTTAGTATTTCTGTGTTATTGTTGTTTATGAGCTGCCTAACAGGAAGTGACATCTCTCTGTGGTCTGAATGACCCCAAACATAACTGCACATCTCTATCTGTGAATAACTATTCAGCAAAAATAAATTCTGCACTATATTAAATGTTTGAAGGCACGTTTACGGTGAAGATATTTCATTTTGGGTTTAAATAAAGTTGACTGTTCTTGTATTTTTACACCATATGTGCTTTGAGGTCTGAAAACTGAAACAACAAGCAAGTGAAGAGAATTTAAGTCATAAAATCGAATATTTAAAGTCCAATTTTGGAGACTTTCTGCATCTCCCGTTTTTAAACACTTTCATAAAAGCACAAAGGAGTCGCCGGTCTGAGGTGTTAATGGTTATTAGTGTGTTTGGAGACAGGCTGCTGCTGCACTGAAACTTCTTTCGGTTTCTGTCCCTGAGCTCAAAAGCCGCAAATCTGCAGAGAACGACGGCGCTCAGACAAAGCAGAGGCGACCGTGTCGGGTCAGGCCGAAGACGCTCCGTCTCCCTCCATCCATGTCCTCTCGTCTTCACGTGTCCCCCCCCCCCCGTTCGCACAGCTTCACCCTAAACCACATGAAGAGCCGGAGAGAGGCCGACCGTATTTGGCAGCCTTCAGAGAAACTCAAGGACGTGTACACTTAAAAGATAAACCTTTTCTCTTTTTCTTTTTTTTTTGTATTTCTTGCTTTATCTAATCTTTGAAATCAGATGTTTTGGGACTCTTTATTTCCTGTTCTGTTCTCCGGCTGTTAATGAGACAAAGTGGGCGAAAACGGAGAGATGGTATCGGCCTGACGAGAAACAGTGCGAGAGACGTTTGACGGGATAAATGTCTTCACTCGGTGTAACCGTGGGCCGCTTCCGTCCCCCGTCATCATCGCAAACATTTTGTTTGTGAATCATGAAACTGGACGCTGATAATTAATTAAAAGGTAAATCGGGGACTTCCCGGTGTTTGTACATATTTAGGAGAAAAAAAACCAAAAACGTCAGAATGAATAATCTGGAAAAAAATAAAGTGACGCAGCTGCACGCATATCGCAGCATCACAGGTGGACAAGCGGGAGTGTGTGTGTGTGTGTGTGTGTGTGTGTGTGTGTGTGTGTGTGTGTGTGTGTGAATGCAGCACATATCTTATCACCGGCGCAGATTAAGCCGCTGCCGACGATAAGGTCCGACGACGAACAGGAGGACGGCGGCGAAGCCGAAGCCCAGATGGGCGATTACAGGGGCCGCTTTGGCACAAGAGGAGGGGAGGGGGGAGGTCGAGACCGACGACCCCCCGCTCGCACGATAACTAACCCCGCGGCATCGTGGGCCGCCATTATCGCTCTGCTCCCTGCCCTTCTCATAAGCACCGGAGGTTTGACATCTACACTCAGCTGACACGTCTGCAGTCGTATCTGCTGCAGAGCTGAAGTCTGTTCACACGCTGGACGAGAGACGGAGGACGACGGAGGACGACAGAGGACGATGGAGTCCTCAGCACTTGTTGAACACATGCTGTTGTTACATTATCAGTCTAAACAGGCTACTTAGGAATCATGTGTATGCATGTTTTTAGTTGTACGTATTGTAATCAATGAGAATTTGAATTCTCTGTATTTAGAGGCTCTTTGTTTTTACTTAAGTTTTTTGTGGAAAAAAAGAAATCTGAAAATTGAACTTGTTTTACTTGTTTGCAGCAAAGAAAATATAAATAACCTTTATTCATTTTTTTTGGGGGGGGGTAGTTCTGCTGCTGATTTCTTTTTAAACCATTTTGTAATTGTGAAAGTTATCTCTAAAACAATCTAAAAACAGTTTCAGAAAAACAAAATGCTCTCGTGCGACGAAAAAGACGAGGCAAAATATGAATCCGAGAAACATCCCGTTCTCTTCTACCGAGAAACTGAATTTAAGACAAATTTAAAACCGCCAATAAAAGAAGCAAAGTTTGCACAAAAAACTTTCCTGTGTTTTTGATGAAGTTACTGAAACTATAATTGATCAGGTGACGAAAAGGGAAACCGCGAGTCGAACTGTTAAAAAGGGTATTAATGCTCTGTATTGATAGATAAAAGACCAAAACACTTTACGATAAAATAATATATTTATTAGAATATTCTAATACTGTTTGTTGTTTTAAACACTGTGAATATGAATCCATATGTCCAAATATAAATCTTGTGCATTAAAGCTGAATTTTTCAATTGTAAGCAGAAGTTTTTTGTGGGTTTTTCAGTGTCTACTTGACTAAATATAAATGCATTATAGAGGCCTACTATATTTTCATATATATGACTGTGCTAATTCATAAAACAGTGTTGTATCAGCGGACAAAATGTGTCCACTTTGCTTTTAACTTCTGTATATGACATTAAAGTATCTGTGCAAATAATTAATTATCATTTTCTTTACAGGAGCAGATTATTATAATTACCATTCATTAGTGCCATCTAGTGCTCACTGTCCCAATTTTGGGAAAAATTCTCCTGAACTAATGCGTCCTTCTTTATAAACAGTCCCCACAAAACAACAAATTCCCATATTACCGAGAAAATCTCCACCGTGACACATTTCATAACTGCTCTCTCCTCTCGTCCAGGTCACGGCGCTCCCTCCGTTTTACCGCTGTCTTTCTCTTCACTCTCTTTTTTTTCTTTTTCTTCCTGACCCTTTGATACCGATAGTGAACGCATATTGTGTGTGATACAGGGAGCGTATCTTAATTGGCTGCTGCTGTTATCTGATAAAGCTCCTTTTGTCTTCTTGTCCATCGTTAAGATAGCCAGCATTGATGGAGATGTGTGTGTGTGTGTGTGTGTGTGTGTGTGGGAGGGGGGGGGGGGGGTCCCGAAATCCAGAGACTTGTTCACGTTTTCATTTGGTAAATTTAGGGATCAGTACGCGTGGTGCGTGCAGGTGACGACCCCACGGACGCCGGCAGCTCGTACCAGTCGGCACGGTGACAAAGTGATGTCTCGTGTAGCTTCGCGGCACGATAAGCATCTTCTCTGAGATTGGACCAGGACTCACCACTCTTAGGTTAAGGTGTCAAGAGATAGAAGCCACAGACAACAAAAACTAAAAAGAAGTTGCGAGCTACTTTCTCATCTGTGCATGGTTTTTTTTTTTGATGTACGCTGGTGGCAACTGAGATAAGGTGCAAAACAGAACACCCCCATGCTAGTCTTTGTATGAATGGGCACCCATGGGTGAGGATCTGTGAGTCACGATTTCACAGTAGATGCATGATTAATAAGAAAAAAAATTGCTTTCGTGGTGCAAATATGCGCCCAATTCCTCAGATACATTCTTAGAAAATAGTAAAAGTAAATCCCCCATCAATACAATAATAGGAAATAATGAGAAAAATCAGGCCTCTATTAATCTCTATACTTTAAACTGCTACTTTTTACAACTGGTTTCATTTGACAAAAGTTTTGTTTACTTCACTTATAATAAAGAGGATTTGCAAGTAAATGTGCCCTCAGCAGAATCCAGTCAGAAGAAAGCAAAGCATTTGGTTTGTTCAGGAAATATCTGGTTAGCAAATAAAACAAACCTGACTTTAGTTTTCAAAAAGGTTCAGAATAAAACCCGACATTAGCCAGAAAAAAGAAGCAGTGCTGCAACGAGGAGGTGATCCCTCACCAGCTTCCCACTCATCAATACAGCCGATTATAAAACTTATTAATTCTTCATGAACTGGAAACCTTTTGGCGTTTGTCAGGCAGAATTTGGACTTTTTGCATTTCTTCTTCTTAAAAGGTTTCCCCTCGATCTTCAGTAGTTTAAACCTACAGAGGTTTGTGTGGCACACACAACCGATCGGCAACGTCGGTCAAGTCGGTGTCAAGATGTGCCGAATCAGCGCTGACTTGACAGGCTTCGAGCGTCTCAGAAGATGGAGTCTGGGTATTTCCAAATCATTAACTGTAGTTAAATCAGATTCATCGTTAGTTCTTATTTTGAGTGCAGAAGTACTTTCAATCTGACAAAGTAACATCAGTACCAGGATGTTGTACTCATAACTGTCCAAAAATTGAGTCTGAAAACGCTGCACAATTCACGCCCACAAACGGGCTCCATATTGGACACCTGTCAGATCACTTTAAAAATATTCACGCAATATATTTAACACTGCTTGAAGGTCCAATCCGAATATCCACATTTAAAAACACATTTCTAACCACAAAGTGTTGGGTTGAAGTCACCGCTATATGTATTAAGTGTGAAACGGCAAAAACAGGTGGATTTTTAAACAAAACGACCAAAGAAGAAAAACAGACATGTCGGCGGGTGAGCTAAATGCACAAACGGCCGAGTGCGATGGGAGACGACGCTAACCGATCAAAAATCGGTTAACCGATCAAAAATCACACACTAAAGCGGAGTGACGTTCAAGTGCTACTGGAGGGAGCGCGTAAATCGAGGAGCAGAAAAATGAAGTCTCGGTTTGCTAGCTAAGAGGTTGATGTCGTCGTTTCCCGCAGCGACGGGGAATGTGAAAACGGTAACACCCAGACAACAACAACAACAAAAAAAGGGGGGAAGGAGACTGAAATTGTCTCGCTGTGAACCCAAAGTCAGAATAATGTCACAACTAATGAATAGCTTTAAAATCCAAAAAGCAACGCTACTACAAAAGGCACCGAGGTGACCTGCAACCTTAAGAGCAGCAGCAGGAAGGAGGGGGGCGGGGGGGGGGGGGGGGGGGAGAGTCACAGCTTCTCCTTCCTTTTCAGGTTTCTCAAATGGAAACCTGTAGGTGAGATGTGAAAAACAGCCTCACTTTCAACTCCTCTGTGAACAAGTCATCTGGATCAGACTTGTTGTCTTCCTGTGACGGGCCTGGTAGTTTCCTCACGATTCATGTGGTTGAAACAGGAAGCAAAACAGTGGCAAGGAGTCGCTGCCACACCATCGCTCGCTCGAGAGCGACTTCATTAGGACATAATTGTCACCTCGACGACGCTTTAACGCAGTGTTTTAGAGCGAGAAATGAGTTTTACAAAGTTGTTTTAAACCCTTCTCATTCGATAACTTGTGTTGACTTACATCGTCAGCTGGAAGCTTTTCTTCCCATCAGGCAGTGTGTTTAAACCAGAGGATCATGTTTGAGCCCCATTAACTGCACTTACACATGCTTCGCGTTACTGCTGATCATTTTTCAAAGCATGCAATTTTTTTTTTTTTCCTATCTTCTGGGCAGAAATGACATTCAGTGGGATGATTGCACAACTGAAGAGAGTTTCAGGTCTGTGCAAGTTGATCTACTGCCCAAATGAATGGAAACCAGCACCTTCAGGTGTCAAGGAAAAAAAAGAGATGTTGCAATATAGGTTAGTATCGAAAGTTCAGGAGAAGACACGTCATTTATAGTAAATTGTGAGGATTTCATGTTATTTTAATGCTCAACTACAGTCCAGAGGGAAAATAATTGTACATTTTAATAAAACGATTTTAAAAACATCTCTTAAAACCACCAAGTCCCAACTTGTGTTTTTTTGACTTCTCGCTTGGTATCAAAAAGTTTGTCGATGTAAAATTTTGCAAAAAACATTGTTTCATGAATTATCACAGCTACCAAACCAGCTCCAGCTTCCAGCAGCTACAACAGCAAGACTCTTTCTTAAACATTAGTAATGATGTCATCTCATAATATATCACTCAGGGGACATTTCACTGCAGAATAAGTGCTTCTTTTTTTTTTACTTTTATGGTATATTCATGGTTATTTTTTTCCACACCTGATGAATACGTCACTGGCTGGTATTCTTGGTTTCTCTTGAAGCTGATATTGGTTTGAGAGGTTATATTTATAATAATAATAGAATAATGGTTGGGGAGTCATATGTAGAGCAGTTTGGTGAAACCAGCCACACCAGCTTGGCAACTGGTGGAGGTGGCGGTGGAGGAGGAGGAGGAGGCCCAACGCTCTCCCTCCTCGCCCGGCTCTCCCAGAGGAGCAGCCATGGCGATGGTGATTATGTCACCACTTAGTGAACTAACTGACACTGATGGGTTTGAAATGCACTCTGCGTCCCAGCGGGCGTCCCAGCGGGCCCCCCTCCCCCCCCCCCTTCCCACCCCTCCACCACCACCTCCCCGGGTCTGTCAGGCCCCTCTGCGCCGGGTGTTGGGTTACCCCGGAGTGACGGCAAGGCCAAGTTCAACAGCGCAGCCAGCCAGCAGCTCTCTGAAGAGACTGTTTGGCCTGTTTGAAGGAGGGAGGGGTTGGGGAGGGGTTGGGGAAGGGGGGGGGGGGGGGTTTCTGACTCATTTCTGGACCCCTTCTGGTGTACTGCTGCTGCTTCCCCCCTCTCCCCCCCCCTCTATTTTACTATTTACTAAACCTGAAAGTAGAAACAGCAGAAGTGATTACGTGTGAATTTGAAGTACGTCTGAAGGATACGTTTTAATCAGACTAACATCAGGACAGACGGACGCACTTTTTAATATTGTGGTGAGAACGCGGTTTTTTAACTTCCGTGGAAACATTTCTGAGATGACGGAGGGGGGGGGAAATTATTCAGACATCTTCAAATGTTCCGAGATGACATCTTATGAGTTATTGGATTAACTGAAACAACAGGATGAACCACAAAATATCAGTAATTACAACAACAACAACAACAACAAAAAACTTACCACTCTGCATTTACTTTTTTCTCTGGGTGATTCCAGCGTATCGCATATTCAGGTGTGCTGTCCCGGGTCCTGAATGTGTCCCGCAAGAAACCAAGTCAGCTGCTTGTCACAGAAAGATCTGGACCTGCTGATCGGCGTTCGTTAGAGCATCTCATCCTAATATCTTGCCATCTTCTCATAATTTCAGCCACTGATGTTTTTGTTTTTTTTATTCCTGTCGACTTCCTCACCTGATAATCTCCTATATAGCGTTTTGTTCTTGTTATAGGCCCTTTATTTATGTTTATTCATTTCAAATGCCATCACATTTCTCCTTTCAACGGTCGTCATTTAAATCGAGTGATTTACACCCGATATCAAAGACTCTAAATGTGCAAACTTTTTGCGCTTTTTAGTACTTTTTATTTGAGATCTTAGTAAATCAGGTCCATAATGTTTTGGAATGAACAATCAAACCAGTTTACTGCCACACTTGACCTACATTTGGTGATTTAAATGGCATCGTCATCTTAATTTTTCTACAAAATCAAAAAAAAAATTAAATCGACTATTTCATTGGTGAATATTAAAAAAAAATAGACATTTTATTTCTCTACTGACTCTACTGTCTTATATTGATGCCAAACTTCCTTCTTCTAGTCTGTCGCTCTATATTGCATTTTCTTCTAATTTATTAACAGCACAAAACTCTGAACATACTGCGAATTTACACAAATCACATCAATTGACAGCCGATCGAGGAACGCAGCTCCAGAATAAAATGCATCGTTTCTTCGTTTTCAGGATAAAATGGGAGGTTGTCGCTACGATCCATTTCGCAGACGCAGATCATGTCGACCTGACTTTTGCATGACGTTCGTGACAAACACCAACCGGCCTATAAACAGGAAAGCGACCGACTGAGATGACACACTTCCTCTAATTCATCGAAACTAATTTATCAAACAGGACGTTGTTGCAAGGAGGAGGAGATACAACTTTTCCTCATGATGCAACACTTTCTTAAAAAAAAAAAAAAAAAAGCGTTAAGCAAAAAGAGGTGAGTTGGAGTTCTTGGTTTCAGTCATTGAACCCTTTTTTTTTTATTTTATTTTTTTTATTTTTGCTGTTCGTGATGCTTTCACTGACAAAACGGCAAAAAAAAAAAAAAAAAAAAAGTGGCTGCAGCGTCTGCTTTTTTCTCATCTCATGTTATTGTCAATTTCCATTAACCATTAGCAAAAATTGTGACGGGCCAATTATGAAGTCAATCCACCCCCAACCCCCCACCCCATCCCCTCCTTCGTCCCCCCGCATCATATGTTGCTGTAGAGAGACATATGTGTTTAGTCTATTAAAAGAGACAGCCGGCGTGCTTTGGGGAGGTGACCCTGGGGCTGGATGACAGCTTCAGTTACACTAACACATGAGCTCCCCCCCCCCCACCCCCAAAATCCACCCACCCCCTAAAAACACACACACACTAAACAGCCAACTGAGCTCTACTCCCTCACCTCCACAACCTCCAACCTTGAACCCTGAACCTCCCATCTTGGCTGATCTGCCAAGGGAGCACCACTATGTGTGCGTGCGTGTGTGTGTGTGTCTGTGTGTTACTTTTTCAGCTGGTTACGGGGGGGTGGGGGGGGGGGGGGGTAGAGGAGCTAAATTGAAAATTAAACCACCGAGTAGGCAGTTTACGTCGATAGATGTCGATCGCCACCTTTTTATTTTTTTTTTGCTTTCACAGACGTTCTCACACATTTTGCTGCTGATTTGATTAAGTTTTAAAGGAAATGATAGAATAACTGCATCCACCTGTGGCAGTTCACGTCGTACTAATCTCTTCATTTAGCCGCCCTTAACCCCCCCCCCTCCCCGGTCTGCAAGATAGCTGGCGCTCGCACTGCGGCTGACCTGTGTCCCTGCACACGACCCCCCCCCCCCGGATTGACGCTTGGAACATTTAGAAATCATCCAAACAATTAAATCACGGCGGATAAAGTCTCGACGCGTTGCCGTGTTTCCACACTGCAGGTCGTGCTCGGAACAAAAGTCACAATATCATTCATTGAGCTCATAGCGGTGTCTGAGCACGGAGGGTAACCGGGACGGAGAGGGAAAAGAAATTTAGATATGCTCTTGCAAGCGACCTACATCGACTCTCAATTCTGTTACATCATCCATCAAGGAGGTAGGTGGGGAGGGGGCGGGGGGGTCTCCTGCAAGGACAAGGAAGCTGGAGGCAAAGTTTGGGAATTACAGTGGAAATTGACAAGAGGACACTAAACTGTGGAGCTGAAGTGGTGAGTTCTGATGTCACCCAGGGGGACGACTCCCCCCCCCCTGCCGCCACCCCACCTCCCCATGAAAAGCCTCCCTGCTATTGTGCCCCCGAGCAAGGCATTAACTACCTCGAACCGCTCCGCTCGGGCTGCCAGCAGCGCAGGAGTGGAGCGGAGCTGTGTTCGGGTGTTTAAAGCAGCGGCGGCGCTCCTTCGGCTCGAAGCGGCAGCGACGGAGCGAATGAAAGATCGGAACTTCAATACCCACAAATCATGTGAAGCGGCATCAGTGAGCCGCACATGACAAGGACTCGTATTCTCCAACCCAGGCGGGGCGTGTGATGCGATTATACCGACGGGTACCGGATGAGTCGAGCGCGGCGAGAGATCCAACGGCGACAAGTCCACCAAAACAACGGCCGCGCAGTTTTTGGGGCGATTCAAAGGCCGTTTTGATTTCAGGACTCGAGTTTCTGTCGTTACCTGTAGACGACTCCGAGAGAGCTACCAGACTACTACAATGCAATTTTTGGAAAACTGGCTAATTTGTGCTCTTACAGCTCAGCTAGAGGTTGACACAAATGTATATTTAATGAATTGTTTGTCATTCATTAAGTAAAATTTCCAATATTTGCTGGTTGGGCTTTTGCTGGTTTTTTCTATATAATTTCAAATTGGAAAATGTTGCTTTTTTTTTTTTTGGTACCAACCGACAATCCAAAAACCCAATTTGAAGATGTCACCATGTCGAAATCAATTTGATAATGACAATGATGAGTTAAAATGTCTTATTTCTTATGCACAACATCGTCTAAAATGTAAAAACATAAACGTATTTTCAATAAAATATGACATCATCACAAAATGATTCCACTTCAAAATGATCAAAATTAAATGCCCCAAAAACTTCAAATTAGTTGTTTTGTCCAACAAAAACGGTAAAAAAAAACAAAACTTTTCTAGTAAAATAAATAAACTGAATTGTTATATTGGAGAAGTTTCTTGCTACATGACAAAATGTTAATAAAATTTGCTCTCGATCAAATAATCAAATACGTGCAAGTAGGTTTTGTGTGCGGGTGGAAATAGTGAAAGTCCTGCAGAGCAACAGCACGTCAACTCACCAACAAGAGCTCAGGACAGCGGCCTGATCCCGCCACGACAAATGAAGTAAATAGTAATTAAACAGTATAAAAATTTTTTTTAAAAAAGGTTGCTCCCCAATAAGCCATTCTTTAACATGTGTAATGCTGCTTCTCACATCCTGTATAAATATTAGCCGTCTGGTTGACAACACATTACCCCACTTTAAGCCCGGAGGTTAAAACCCACTGAAGTTCCCTCCAAGTTGGTGCCACGGCTGACGCAGAGCATGATGGAAAGAGGCAGAAAAGAGGAATGACAACAATGTGAATGAGAGAAAAGAGAGAAGGGGGTTGGGGGGAGGGATGGGGGGCGAGGGGGGTACTGACGGCTCCACTTTGCAGAGACATCATGCATTTCTTGGGTATTTAAGTGCGAGGGGGGCTCTGAGGGGCTTAACATTTCCGTAAGGCTGAGGCCGGCGTTTTGACTGTGAGAGAAGAGACCAATTAGGCCATTAATGTGAGTGCTGACGGGCGGATTACTCCCCCGGCTCGGCTGCCCCCTTTAAAAAACAGGCAGTAATAACAATAAAGCCAGTAATAACCCCGGCTCTTAAAGGGACAGCTGGGGCCGGGCGAGGGGTAGGGGGTGGAGCGGGGTGGGGGGGTGCGTTCGTCTCATCTCCATCGGTACTGTACAATGGTGGTTCTCAGCGTCCGCGACCCTAATGTCCTTCACAGCTGGCTTCGCATGTTTTGAAGCTGCCAAACAGGCTTTTGTGCGCTTCCTGGGCTCTTTGTCTGAGCCGCCGGACTCGGGACTCGGACACCATTGTTGTCCGAACCGCGTAGGAAGTTTTGCGTTTTCGATCAACGACGAAGCGCGACCTTGATGTTTGGAGGTGAACGGAATCCGCAGATGACCCCGAGCGCACACCTTGGAGCTCACGGACACAATGCAAAGTTCCCGCACTCAGACAGCGAGCCTACATAAGGAGGGAGGGGGGCGGGAGGGAGGGAGGAGGGAGGGAGGGGGGGGGCTACTACGTCCTTGCTGTATATTCCAGGTTTACAGTTACAGGCCAAGGAGTCAGGGGGTGAAAGGTCGGGGCGGTGGCTCTTCCAACAATCGTGCAGGTGCACTATTGAGCTCCAGTCACACATCCACCTCGTTACGCAATTAAGAACGGCGATCAACAAAACACACACACACACACACACACACACACACACACACACACACCACACACACACAGACGGATGCATTCACGTGCACTTGTGGTCGTGACCACTCGGTGGACCCCGTGTAGTTGAGGTATTCTCTTACTGAGCTGGGAATAGGAGCGAGGAATCCGAGCAGCGTGGCCGTCCGGAGCACAAAAGGCAGCGTGGCCCCGGGGCTCGGGCTGAGGAAGCTCCAGGTTTGGCCCCGTGGACCTGGAGGTCCTCGAGGAGCCCCCCCCCCCCCCCGCTCTCCTCCCACCCCTTAAACAGCCAGGTGTT
Organism: Embiotoca jacksoni; assembly: GCF_022577435.1. Lineage (NCBI taxonomy): Eukaryota > Metazoa > Chordata > Actinopteri > Embiotocidae > Embiotoca > Embiotoca jacksoni. The sequence continues at coordinate 397,367 of NW_027185236.1, read as the reverse complement.
CCAACAGGAGGGACTTTGTGGATCAAATAAGAGAGGTACCGTCTGCTGCAACTTTTACAATTCTTCAATTAAAAGGTTGAAGAACCTTTTGTTTGACTTTCACGTCGGCCTTTTTCATTCAACAGAAGGTTCAACAACTGCTTCGAACTCGTTCGGCCGCCATCAGCATTTCTATATCCAGTTCCACAAAGTAATAAACTGGCCGACACCGACTGGTTTAACTTTAGTAAATGGCTAAAACTCTCTTCTGGTTTTCTGACCCCAGAACCCTCCTTCTGGGTCATTCCCACAGTCCTTTAACAGGTAACGTCCCCTCACTCCGGGCCGGTTCCTCCACGGGGTAAAGTTGAGGTAACATGAGTGTGAATGGCACAAAGCTCAATTCTTCATGTGCTGATGACTAGAGAGGACGAACAGGACACAGATACGACACCTGCGCCGCTGATACGGCCTTTAGTAAAGCCTCGTCCACACACACACACACACACACAAACACAGTATTCATATAGAGAATAAAGATCAGGGGTTTTTCAAGATAAAATAGAATTTGAAACAGCAGTCTGCAGCTGTTATTGACTTTACTTATAGCCTTATAAGTACAGCGTCCATTGCAGAGAAGTCTTTTGAATGCCGTTCGTGCAAACAGCCCAAACTCCCTTATATTAAAAATAAATGATATCCGCTATATTTTAAAAGCCCCCGACTTCCTTCTCTCTGGTTCCTGGAAAACATACATCACAGCCGGAGTCGGCCAGAACCAACAGCGTCTGTTTGCCCGTCTGGACCAGCTTGGACCCACGCCCCGGGTCAAAGGTCAAACAATCAGTCCTCGTCCGCTTCCGTCTCCCCCTCTCTCTCATCAGCTTTCTCAGATTCTGCTTTTCGGTTTAGTTTTTTTTTTTAAGATTTGTTTTCCTTTTGTTTTGTTTTTGTTTTTTTGCCTTGTTCCAATTTTCAAAACGCAGAACTTGCCAAAAGAGAAATGAGGGTTGTGTAATGAGTCAGATTAGTGTCCGAATTGTTAAAGGGGCAGTTCGCTCAGACGTCAAAGCTGCAGTTCCCTCGGCACGGGGAAAATGAACGGCACTGAATGTGTGCGTTGTGTCTTTCAATGACAGAACGGTGCAGCTTCTAAGTGATTCTGTGGGAAAACATCGTGTAGAACTGATTACACAGAATAAAAACACAAGGTTTTTAATGATGAACTGCTTTATATGGAGTTCAACAGTTTAATACATGTCCTTTTCTTTCCTCTTCACATATAAGGAACATTACTTCATGCGCTGGAATTTAAATGCAACCGTGGGCGTCAGTCTGGAGTTGGTAATTGTCCAAAATTAACATAATTCCTTGGATAGATGGCTGCAAATAAACATAAACAAAACAGTCAGGTTTTTTTTGTGTGTGTGCTCGTTTTCATCGTTTGTTTGACCTGCTCATGAATCAGACACGTCGGTAACTTATGTTTAGAGTTTCTCAGTAAATACGACTCCAAAAGATACGATACAAAGGGGCGTGTTAACAAAGTTCAGAAACATCAAGCAGCTGGTTTCTAACAGTTTTTATTCCCATTGACACGTACGGGATTTGCGATTTTTCTTTTTGCCAGTTTAGTGTCAAAGTCGGGAAATAGAAATGTTTCAGAAAAAGATCAGTTTGGGAACTTTCTGATCGCCCAGCATGAAGAAGTTCATGTTATTTTGCACAATTTCTGGATTCTACAGTGTGATATGGAGAAACGTTGGTGTGAATCTTTTGTAACCTGACCTATCTCCCCGTGTGGGAAACCAAAAAGACACTATAACCCCGCAAATACTTTAAATTTCGAGTCACGTCCTGCAGTCGGGGGCCACGGTCCCCTGCAGCCGACGGTTTCGGCCCCCTCAGCCTTCACACCTGGCTCTGCTAGCGTGTCATATCATAACTAATCGTATTAGGCTAATCGCTCCCAGATCAGCACATCCATCGCTGACCCTGGTGTGACCCCGGCGTGACCCGGCCAGGGAGTCCTCGTGCGGGATCAGACCACGAACTTATGCCTTACCCCCCCCCCCCATCCTCCCCCGAAGACCAGACCCCACCCATACCGTCGCTTAGGAGGGACGAGGAGGAATCGGAGGGCGTGCGGATATGACCGGATTCCTTTGAGGTGACTGAAAATGACGAGCATGTTCTGAACTGGTGGCACTTTGGTTGAACCCTTTTTTTTTTTTTTTTTTTTCCCTTGTGAGTGTGAACAAGAAGATCTCACAATCAAAATTAAAAAAAAAAAAAAAAAAAAAAAAAAGATCACTGAATCTTCCGAAATAAGAATCATCTCGTCACCGGCTCAAAGAACGGAATTATTCAACGTATTAACTTGGACAGAAACTGGGAGGATCTCATCAATCGGGTAACGCTGTCGGTACATTCGTGGGTTCTGCAGCCTGAAAGAATTTGAGAAGAACCCCGTCGTCTTTTCTCTTCGCCTCACCTCGCTGCCTTCCTCATTTTCTCTCCCTGTCATCTGTCAAGCAGCTCAGTTCTTGGCACTCTCACCACCTGTTCAGGACCCGCTGGATTTCCCAGCTGCGAGAGAGCTTTGCGCCGTGCCACGAGCTCCCATCTGCCAGCCTGGTTCCCCTTTTTTTCCTCTCTCTTTCTCCTCCCAAACTCTTCTCTTCTCCGATCTCTGTAATCTTTGTTTAAATTTGGTGTCTTTAAGTCAAACCTTTTCCCCACTCTGTTGTCGGGTCATCTGCCTCTTTCAAGATTGGTTGCAAATACTTTATTTAGCGGAAAGAGTCCATGAGTTAACGGCATGAATTAATGCATAATTAAAGAAACACTGTAAGGAATTTAACATGATCGTGCTTAATAAATCATAGACGATGCACTCAGCCTTAGTTAGGTCATGTGTTGCTGCACGAGTTAATGAATGAGAGACTTTGAACTCATGTTACTTCCTGTTGATTCCATGAGGTATTAATGCACGACGTCATGAAGTTCTGTATGAATCCTTGATAACTAATTCACGTTTAAGTGAAGTGTTTACCAAAGAAAGAATTTTATGATTACTTTCAGGATCAATTACCATGTGTTGGTTGTTCATTTACGATGAACTGTTCATTCTATGAATTCAAAAGTGTTTAAAGTCCAAGAAAACATCTTTAAATATCTTAATTTGTCCAACGAACAATGCAAAACCCAAATATATCAAATGTACTGGCTCTAAATTATTCATTTTCGTAAAATAAAACTAAAAACTAAAGCTAAAGATCTCATTCGGTTTCATTATCTTTGGCGGCACCTGTGGCGATGTGCGGTAACTGCAGGCGTGTTTTCGGCCCTCACTTCTCCGTGTGTTCCCTGTGTGTCGTCACTAAATTGGTAATTGAAGCGACAGTGTCGCGTTAGCTCCGCCCACCCTCTGGTTGGAAAAACTACTGCCGTGTGATGGAAAAAAACGCGTCAATAACTATTGCGCCTTGTGATTTTTCCCGGAAATGTCGCCACGGATAACCAAGATGTTCCAGTTCAGACTCCCATCAGCTGGCTCAGTCACGAAAGCATTACCTCATCCTGCAGCATATAACGACTTGGAGATTATTCCTTTAATCAGAAATGTTAAAAAAAACTATTTTTTTCCATCAGCTTCTGCATCAAGTCTGATTTAACCACCGAACTAATTGACCTTCGAAGCATTAAACGGGACACTCTCAGCTGATCTCGGACGTCGGTGCCACGGCGCTGTGTGAACAGATCCTGCCGAGCCGACCAAACACAACATGGACGACGGACCGGCGACATCCGTCTTTCATCCGAGAGCTGAGCTGTGGCCGCCGCCTCCCTCTCTTCCTCTCTCTCACCCACTTCGTTTTATTCGGCGTCCCAGTGTGCGAGGAGAGCAGCGGTGGGGAGGGGAGGGGAGTCGGGTGGAGGGGGCCTGGGGGGGGTCAGGCGGAGGTTACTCAAATACGGTGAGCTTAGCTCGCTCCATACTGTCCATTAACTATGAAAACATGTGTGAGCACCGACCAGGATGACAGCGCCCTGCTCTGGCTGCCATTGTTTCTCTGCCTGTTAACTTTCTATTTTTTTTTTTTTTTTTTTTTTTTTTTAAGCTTTATTTATACAGGGAGAAAGTTGAGCAAGCAACACGTACTTTTTCTAGTAACAGTCTCATATTCATGACAGCTCTATATACAGTACATTAACTCGGCTGGGAGGCTTCACCAGGGCGAGTCGGGCGTTGCCTTTGAAGAAGCCACGCAAGCTGTTACTTTTTATTACCGATTATTACTTAAAAGTTGGGTATTTTAACCCTTAAAAAGGTCAGTTCAACTAAAAACCCTTTGTCCAACCTGCTTTACTTTTGATTGTTTTATTAATTTGTCTTTATAGTGGAGAAAATGTCGAGAGGAATTATGAGGAAAAGTCAGTATCAAAGCATTAACGTTGATAGTTTACATCTGAATCACTCGGATATCCGACGTCCTGCTAAGTTTTGAGTTAAAAGATCCCATAGTCAAAGAAATTCAATAAAACAATTAAAAAAAAAAATCTATTTCCATTTCTTTTTTGATTATAAATCAGGTCTAAGTGCTGCAAAAATATACTGTAAAAGTGACAACACCCTGGCCACGGAAATATAAACAAAGCTACTGTGCTGTTTTAGACTTCTGTAGATTTGTGATGTCACAAACTTTCAGCACAATTCACTGCCCTACCTCAACAGGAGATGTAAATCTATATTGAGATGTTTTTGGTACAAACATGTTCTTTTTACGGATATGGAAACTGCAAGTTGAGTTCTGTTAAAGCCAAATGTCAATAAAACCGTCGGAAAGTGATTCCTAACTAAACTTTTGAGAGCCTCTGAAGATAAAACTGATTTTTTTTTTTTTTTTTGCATTATAGGTGACCTCATTGTTTTAAAAGTATAAGTTAGTCTAGACTGAGGATTCAAACTCGCAACCGACCGGTCTTTACCCAGGCCTGTTTGACACCACTGCTGCCCTCAAACTATCACTATACTTTACAGTGAGCCGATGCGGCGTTGGATCCCAGTCACTTCCTGAACAGAGTCTGGACTTGGATGGTACGAGAGAGAGGACGTGGAGATAAACAGACTTTATACTCCCGAGATGTATACGTTTATCTGTCTCCTCGGCCCCTAAAAACCCCCCCGACGGCCGTAACACGTGGCAAATGGCAGCCATTCGTCTCCATGAAGGAAGTAATGGAGATCTCACAGGGCTGCTGGCTCTGACAGCTTTATAACTACTAATATTCTGGCGTTCCTTTTTTTTTTTTTTTTTTTTTTTACTCGCATTAGTGTTTCAACACTGCGCTCTAAAAACTTTTTTTTTTTTAATTTTTTTTTTTATGAATGGCACAAAAATGTCAGATGTGGGCCTAATACGTCTCCATATGAGCCCCCTCTCTGAAGTTCCTTTTCCCCGTGTGCAGACAGACATGCCGTGCTCCCCGCGCTGTCCCCACTTCCGATCTCTCTAATGTTTTTCAGTCATAATAAATCTGGCCCTGACTTTCTAAAGCAAACAATGCTGTGGGGACTGAGTCCTCCAATAACACTTTGTCAGTTCCAATCAGGCCTGAAATATGACTCAACTGTCTGTGCCTCCCCGTGCTCCCCCCCCCCCCCCCACCGCCTCCTCCTCCACCTCCCCATTTCCTCTCTCTTGCTCTTTCTCCCTCTATGCTATTCTTTTCCTGAGGCCTCGCAATCTCTTACGGTCCCTTTTCCCCGACCCATCCAACAAGTCATTCTCCCGATGTAATTACTAATAAACTCCAGGCGGCTGAATCGGTCTGGTTTTGATACATTTAAAACAACGGAGAAAAAAAGAAGAAGAAGAAGAAGAAGTATGTGGACACAGAAACAAAGTACGGAGACACATCTCGACAGCCTCCAGGTTTTTTGGGAGGGCTTTAAGGCCAGATTTTTTTTGGGAGCCAGGCTTCAGATTCGCTCCCAGAGGTGTCGGATGGGATCGAGGACGAGCCAGTCAAAGTTCCTCCACACATAAAAAAAAAATAAATAAATAAATAACTTCGTGGATTTTGTGTGTTTTGGGCACCAACAGATAACCATCAGCTGTCACAAAACCCCACATTTAAATTCAAGACAACAGGAAGGATGTTAGAAAAGCGTAAATGCACACAAACCAACAGCGACGTCACCCGTTGGTTTGAGAGCGGCCGTTATGAAGCCTCGAGTTCCAATATTGGCCGTCGCCATCTTTGCTAGTTCGGAGCAGGAAGTGACCATATTTGGACGAGCTGAGATGAGGAGCAAGCGGTGGATCTGACTGATCCGATCGGAAACCCGACGATGCTACGTCCCGCCCACCGACAGCTGTAACCTGCCTGCACCCCAGACCTGTCAATCAAACAGACACGCCGGGACAGAAATCCAGACTGGATTTGCTTCAACGCGTACCTTTATTTTATTTTTATTTTTTTTTAATCTCCGATAGCTAACCGGTCTGCCTCCAGATGCATGAAATGACGAAGGGGAAGAAATAACAAGACCCCAGCGGGCCTTTTCATTGGCCTTAATTGGAAGTACGAGGTCGAAGCCCAAACCATGAAAACCAGTCCCAGAACCCCCACCCAAAAAAAGTGTGTCCACGTGCATGATTTGCATAATTTTTACGATTCCTCGAAGTGATCTGCTGCCTATTGGCTGGTGAAGAAAGAAAGAAAAGAAAAAAAAAACTTCCCTGTTGTAAAACTCACTCGCCTTGAACTCTTCTACCTTTGTAGCTACGCTTGAATGAGTTGACCCCGTATATTTATTTTGTTGCACTTTCTTTTTAGCGCGCTAGCCCACGGCCATGCTAATCAGCGCTGCCCCCCCCCTCCTTGATCCCCAACCCCTCCATCCCACACGGAGACTGAAGGGAAGCCATCAGTGGCGATGCCCGGTCGACCGCAGAGCGAGCATGTTCTCTTCACGCATGATTAGCGCTGTTGAGGACGGGGGATAGACCACCTCAAAGAGAGAACTGCCCCAACTTCAAAGTCTCGCCACCGAGAAAGAGAGTCTGTCCCCGTGTGCGTGTGTGTGTGTGTGTGTGTGTGTGTGTGTGTGTGTGTAACCCTCCCCCCCACTTCTACACACACACACACACACTTAAAACTTAATACAACATGGCCTCAACTACCCTTGTAAATACACACACACTCAAACACAGAAATCTAAAGAGTGCTTTAGGGCGGCTTTAACTGGCATTATTGGTGAATGATTGACTGCTGGTGACGGAGTGCAACCCTCTCTTTTTTTCCTTTTACAATTTTTATGGAAACTTTACTTTCTGATCAAATAAACCGCCCGCGTAACAAGATTTGACAGATTTTTATTTTACAGGCCGATTTTTAAAAAGGTGCCCTGAACGCTCAGCGGTTGCACAAATAACTCAAGAAAAATTCTCTTCATCTTGCTGCTTTGGTTCGAGCAGAACGGGGGATACGATTTTTCGAGAGCGCACACGAATAAAGCTGGAACCGCCACATGAGGAAAACTGAAGGGGAGCAGACAAGAATCCCGTCCAGTATCAACTCCTGCAGCGACCAAGTTAAAGCTGCGAGGGGGAGAAACTTTACACACGAGAGGCCGCGGATGTCATTGAGAAGAACTGCAATACCGCCAAGATCTCATTACGTGAACAAAAAAAAATATTTTTCTAGCGTCTGGTGAGAAAGCGGTGAAGAGACAGTCCTCTTCTTCTTCTTTTTTTTTTTTTTTTTGAAAAGGAAGTTTATAAAGTATGCGAGCTGATGCTGTAAATACCGCGGTAGCAGCCGTGATGAGAGATAGGAGGCCGGGGGAAATTACCAATGCTTAGCTGTTGAGTTTAACGACAGCAAACCTTTAAGTGGTGGCGCAAAAGAATGATGACTCATAGCCGGCTCAATTCTTAGTATGCTCACAATCAAGTTAGCTATTCGAGGGATATTTTGCAGGAAATAAGTAACATGACCAAGGGAGTGAGTTTTGAATCTTTGAACCACAGCCTGAACTTAAAAATTGTCTTCTTAAATGACTGGCCTGAAGTAGAGAGACAATTCTGACTGTTACACAGAAGCTGTGGTTTCTATAGAATGAAAAAAGAAAAACAACTATGTGTATTCTCTCAAATTATCCACAAACAGAGAAATGTATGTTTGATTATTAAAGTCATTTCTGCTAAAAAAGCTTGTGGGAATTTTTCCCAAAGGAATTTTTTGCTTTCCACCATTTAAAAACAGCATTTTGTCCAGTTGGTACTCTCTGAATAGTCGCCCTTCAGGACTTTACAAAAATAAGATGTTATTATTGATCAATTCCTCAATAACACTGCAGTCGGGTAAGTTGTATTTTGGTTGCCTGGACCACACAGTCTGTCTCTCACAAATATGTGGTGACAGCTCATGAATTATTGGCGAGTACACGTCATGGTGAAAATGGTCAGAAACAAAAGGGATTAACAGGCGTCGCAAAACCTTTTTATGACCCATCGTATCACGGGCTCGGCTTCCCTTCGCCTCTTTACGGGGGTAGTTCGGTGAGGAAAGGAGAGGTCAACTCGCATTTCCTAGAAAGCTTTAACTAGTGCAGTGAGTGTATGTGTGAGAGTGTGTGTGTGTGAGTGTGTGAGAGTGTGTGTGTGTGAGAGTGTGTGTGTGTGTGTGTGTGTGTGTGTGTGTGTGTGTGTTCAGCATGAATGTGGAATTTGGCCCGAGGCGCAACGACTGGCGGTGCTCTCGCTTTAAAACCTCCCCGAACAGAAACACAGAGGGAGAGAAAAGGCAGAGAAAGAAGAAGAAGAAGAGCGTTACACCTTTACCTGACAGATGAAAGCCCCCATAATGCACCATTCATACCACCGTTTGAATAAATAAACAGAGGGGGCTTTTATGTGCGCGGTACGGTGCGTGAGTTTGTGTTGCCTTCCCCTCCTGTTACGGGGCCCCCTATCCAAACAAAACTTCAGTTACTTACAATTTCCGTTAAGCTGGTGGGATTATAACTGGTTGTACAGGTAACACGTGTAATATATCCTGCAACGGTTGCCGTCACAGAAATATTCACGGTATGAGCCATTTATTATAAAAAGGATGTATATTATTTTTCAAATACTAAGGGAGTCTGTTTTAGCGTAAACCAGTTGTGTGTCACGGCTATTTCTTTTTCTTTTTAATTCATGCCTTTCTTTATGCTAAACTGTTACGAAAGATGTATTCTATATGTATATATATATATTTATATCAATAAAACGGGTACTACGACCATCGAAATTCACCCAGCGCAGCCCTTTCCTCACCTCCTCTTTTTTTTTTTTTTGACATATAAAGCTAAACATTTACGTGCAACCAATCAGCTTTGAGCACCACACTTCCTGGATTACGACACCCCGCCCCACGTTCTGGCAGAGAGGATGGTGCTTACATAACCTCTGACCCCTCTAATGCATTAATTGAGAGGGGTAGTATGTGGGGTCGTGGGGGGGGGGAGGGCGGGGGGGGGGGGGGGGGTATGTGCGGCTCCATTTATTGTGATGGAGAGTGTTGGTAATTGCCCAGTGACCCAAATGCTCTTTTTCCCTCGTCGCCCCCTTGCGCCACCGAGACCCTGACCTTCTGCTTTTTAAACTGCTGCCATATTGTGTTGTTGTTGTTGTTGTCCTACATGTGTGGCAGTCAGGAAGAGTTGAGACCAGCAGACTAAAATTAAAAAAATTAAAAAACTCATTAAATTATGCTGTTGAGACCGTTTCAATTTGTTTAAAATTCAAGAATTGCAATGCCACAAGTAAGAATGGTGCCATAATTTATCCAGAAGTATGTATAAATGCCAATAAAACAACATATTGATGACGTCGTAGCACCACAACGCTCCACCAAACCTCAATGACGAACGTTAGAAACTTGACAAAAACTTCGGCCTGTATATTGATTGGATTGACGGGCTTGTGTTTAAAAACACTATTTTAAGGCAAAGACTAAACGCCTGCATGTCCACCATGCAACTGGTTGGTATGCAGGCGACCAAACCCTAATCCTTAACCCCGGCCTTCTTGCATATTTATTACCAATCACAAGGGTATGAGAAAAAGGCAATTTAGTTTCTCGCAATCTCTCAAGTGTTTTTTTTAACTGACCTTCTGTTTTATTCCCATATGAGAAATGTCGACTTGACAGAATCAGCTCTTAATATGAAGAGGGTTGGGACCTGAATTGTCCTTTTACCACCTTCTCCACTGCTTTTGATATTAACTGGATTTGTTTCCCACTGCAGATAGTATACCCTCAATGCAGTATCATTAATATAGCAACCGGCGTATGAAACTATGATGTCACCACGACACGTTTTTTTTTTTTGCAGGTTGCTGATAATCTCATACTCAATGAAAACCTAAATTGCGGCCACTACGGTAGCAATGAGTGGTCTCTTAAGTGATTTCACAACACATTTTTTTTGGTCTTGTTTTAGCTCACTTGGAACCTCAGTGGAGGTGATACCAAACATAGCACCAGATAATATCCACAACTTTTACTCAATGGAAAACCAAAAAGATCAAGTGGAGTCAAGCAGAGTGGAAAAAGCTAACCGGACAATTATGCACGAAAAAAAAAGTCTTCAACACAACCGTTTTAATAATGAAAAAAACAAACAAGTGGGAGATCAGTGGGAATTCAGTGGGATCCCTTCCTTTGTCTACTTTTTGATAATGGTTTAAAAAAAAAAAAAGAAGAAGAACTTCTATCTGTATTTTTAATCCAAACTTATCAGGATCCAGAATCAGCAGTCTTAAAAACCCGCTGAGGTCAGAAGCTCGTCTCAGCCCACATTTTCCATTTCATCTCCAGTCTAAATTTGAACACGCTGGTTGTTTTTGTTTGGCCGCCGCAGGCGCGCGCACACACACACACACACACACACACACACACACACACACACACACACACACACACACACACACACACACACAGGCGGTTGTGCGGCCGCCTGCGTACAGATGTTTATGAGTTATGGTGAGGACGGAAAACATGTGTCAATATTGATTATCTTTACGGAGTCCCAGAGAGCCTGTCGATCAATTAGGCGTCGGACTCCTTTTCCCCGCTTCAGACATAGCAATAACAAACCTCCGAGAGGAGGAACTCAACCTTGCTAATTAATGTCGGCTTTATTTTCCTTTTGGAATAGACGTTAAGCAACACACACACACATAAGTTATGGTATCAAGGAAGGGAGAAAAAAAAAAAAAGGAAATCAAGAGAAGGAGAATTAAAAGAAAGTGTTGTTTATACCGACAAACATTTTAACAGCAAAAGATGTGGAGTCCTCAGCACACACACTTACATTCAAATACTACACAGTCACTAAATCCTATTATGAGAGTTGGCAGAGTGGTCCCATGTGGCCTACTCTTGAGGACAGCCCCCACGGGACCCAAAATGCATTAAAAAATTAATGTTCACCCTGGGATCTTTCCAAAACCCCAGACTTAACCTGTGGCTCTGTGTGTGTGTCTGTGTGTGTGTGTGAGTGTGTAGAAAATGGGAGTCCAAATGAGTCAGGAGGTTGACTATTGAGGTCAGTAATTGATAGGCCCCTCTTTTCGATCCCCCCACTTGGCGCCTTCTGTTGGCCAAAGACAACCAGCCTGAAATAGCGATCTAAAGCAAACACTGCACTCTATCGGGACTCAAGTCAGAAATCTGCCGTGAAACCTCCTGATGAAAGGCACATTTTTAAGGTTTTTAAAACGTGCCTCCGAACCCGGAATACGATAAAAAAAATTTAAAAAAAGATTGCTGCTTGGAAAAACAATACAAACAGAAAACAGAACGGCAGGTTTCGACAACAGGAAGTTGACTTTCCAGATATGATCTTTGGATTCTGGTTTGTAAGCAGTCCAAATGGTGCCGCTAATAATAATAATAATAATAATAATAATAACAGTTGGCAGTAATTTATTGTTTTTTTGTGAAGAGAAATTGGATTGATTGCGCTGTGTTTTTGTTGGACGCTCGACTGGGGAGTTTATGGGGTCGCTGATTGTTGTTAATGGATATTTTTGAGAAAATAATGGTCATGTTTGTTTGGCATGGGCCAGGAAGTGAGGCTGTGGAAAAGGCAGTTTTATTTTGGTCTTTTATTTTTTATGTATTTGCATTCAAATTAGACATCGACAAAGCCAACTGGGATCCAAACAGTTACGCGCCGATGACACTTTTACTGATATTCATTTGATACTTTGACCTTTTAATCAACAAACACAGCTCCTTTTCAGGAGTCTAACTTTAATTGCAATAAAAATTCTCTCTACATTTTACTTGTACCAATATCTCACATGCGTTGAACCACATGTTTATCCTGGCCCTGCTGCACGATCTCAGGCTAACCAGCAGAGTGCTCGCCGGAGGCCGCAGGCAAGTCAACACAACTCGCTGACCAGGGCTTGTACCGCTTCCCTCCTTTAATCTGCATCTTCATGCGGTTAATAGCTAACGTACACACACACACACGCATATTTGCACAAACACCAATGTACACATTCGGACATTCCCACCGGGAAGCCGAGGCGGCCTCAGAGGTGACGGTTGTCCGCCGGAGAGAAGACTCCCTACACAGACGTTTCCCTGTTTGTCCGGCGTTTTGTGTCATATTAGAGCAAGATTTTTGGTGGTCTCAAGAGGGAAAAAAAAAAAAACGCATATTCTTAAGTCCACACTGACAGCAGCTGGCTGCCATGCGAGGTGCTGGCCCAAACATTTAGAGGCATTTAGGTGGTCAACAACCTGCTCTACCAAAGACAAAAAAAACATCAAGGGGTGTGTGTGTGTGTGTGTGTGTGTGTGTGTGTACCTGAAATCCAGTTGGTGGTCAAGTGTTTTAATCAAAGCCAAATTTTCAAATTGCTGATTTAAAGGCCTATTTTCTACTGTGTTTTCCAATATGTTAAAATAATTGGTCTTCACTTGTCGAGCGCCTTTTTTTTTTTTTTTTTTTTTTTTTTACCTCAACGGACTCCAAGGGCTTTAAAATGTTTGCTTCCCATCCGACCTATCGATACACACATTCCCAAATGCAGAGCAACCACGCGAGGTGTTCGCCTATCATCAAGAACAAACTTGGGGTTCAGGGTCTTGGCCAAGGCCACTTGAGTAGGAGAACACTGGGTTTGAACCCCCAACCTTACTATTAGTGGGCACCCCCCCCCCCCCGCTGTCCCACCAGACCCTAACAGGTCGCAAGTTCCTCAAACCGTCTCTCTTTATGCAGTAAATTCTATTTATTAAGTAGGTTTTTGTCCAGTTTGTTGCATACGAGGGAGGAACGTTACTTTATCATTATACTTCCTGTCATATCTTCATCATCTATGCAAGGTTTAAATATTCAATAAAATGTCCAAAAAAAAAACATCAAGTTTGTTGCCTGAACAGAAATTTTTTATTTATTGCCAACAACAAATTCACGGAATAGAAACAATATGGACAAAATATGATGACAAACAAGTCCCAGAATGGCATTAATGCAGAGAAGTATTGTCACAATTACTTCCTAGGCCGCGCAAAAGACACACACACACACACACACACAGAAACCACAGCTAATCTCTTAAGTTACATCTAAGCTGAAGTTAACACCAGACAAGTTCTGTTTAAAGTGTCATCGCTTCTTTTAGCAGGTCAGCAAAATCCTAATATGTCGATACCATCAACCAGGGACGCACACAATGAAAGTACCTAGTTTTGAACATCTGATGTATAGAGGAGGAAATATAGGTTTTAGATAAGGTTCTGCTAAGTCAAACTGCAAACACGCAAAGCAAAATACTGAACCGTGCTGACGACAACAAGCCAAACTGGATTAAAGGCATCTCTGGTTGTGGTGCAGATGAACAGTAAAAGGCACACAGCTGGTGGATTGAAGGTGGCTATAACTGAAACCCAAATAGTGAGTGCACATATTAGAAAAAAAAAGTGAGCGAGTGGCTTACAGAGACCACATGTCATCAACAATGCTCTCCAAGTAGGAAAATAAATAAATAAATGGAAGTACCAGTTTCAGAGCTCATTCAAGTCCTGTATTGTGTCTCCGGCATAAATGTTTAAAAGCGTTTAAAACGTCAACAATGGTGGTAGAAGTGCAGTTAAGCTCCTGGAGTTCTTTAAAAAAAAAAATAATAATAACCTAACCAACATTACCTTTAACAATGCAGAGGAGACCTGAACACACTCGGCTGCTTCTCAAAGCAAGAGGAGCCACTCTGAAGGTAAATGGGAGCTTCTTCTTTTTCTAGAAAATGGACTTGCTTGTAAATTTGTGTGCGTCTCTCTGACTTTTCCTATTGACTCAAATCCTGAGTGACTGAAGCTGCGAGGGAATGACACTCTGGCTCGTTCCTATAATATTAAAAAGTAAATTCTCCTGCGTGCGGTCAAAACTGTGAAATTCAATCAGAGGACTTATATGTTTTTGCGAAAGAAAGAAGAAGAAGAAGAAGAAAAAAAAAAAAGCAGGACGTCTCGCAAAAAGAAGTCTGCTCGGACTGCTTCTGTTGCGTATGTGTTTGCGTGCGGCCATATTTTCCCCTCGCTGCGGTCTTGTTCATATTCTAATCAGTATGTTTCCTGCTTGCATTGATCAGGGCCGGATAACCACCTCTCCTACATGGTATCTCCTCAGCAGATGCAGGAGGCAGATAGAGGGCCGAAAGAGAAGAAAAAACTGACGAGGTCTGCACATGATGAGGAACAGAAAATATCTCAAAATGCTTCTTCAAGTGTGTAAAACAAATCAACAACAACGAGAGATAATCGATGGTTTTGTGCATCAGATCAAAACGTGCGTTCGGGTAAAGGTGGATGTCGGTTTGCCCGTATATCAGGGCGGCGTTGGTCATTTGTCAAATATCTGAACCTGGGTCGTTGTTACTTCCTGCACAAAGACAGCTAGTTTTATGATTGACACATACAGCGATTCTCAATTCAAATCTTCAACGCAGTCTTTTAGTATTTCAGTGGTGTTTTTCGTTTTTGTTGCTGCACATTTTTTTCACTCCGACGACGATTAAACAGTTAAATCGAGCAAAAGAAAAAAAAAAAAACTTGACTTCATCTGTCAAAGATGTCAAATTCTCAAAAGAGGCTACGATTGCAAAAACACTCAAATCTGTGTGTCTCTTGGTTATTAATCTCAAAACTCTGCAGTTTCAGAGCTGAAACATGAGTCAAATTCTGAGAAAAAGTTGTTTTTACACATTTTCCATCTGAAAATACACATTTTTGAACCAAAGCACACAATTTTACCTTTTTCCATCACTACCTTCCCCCCCCCCCCACTCACATGTAAAATTAAACTGTCGAAACTTGGGTAAAT